>NC_041408.2:27205574-27328074 GCF_900747795.2 Erpetoichthys calabaricus | reverse complement strand
TGCAGCCCACGATAGCAGTGTTGTCAGCGAACTTTTGCACGTGGCAGGACTCCGAGTTGTATTGGAAGTCCGATGTATATAGGCTGAACAGGACCGGAGAAAGTACAGTCCCCTGTGGCGCTCTTGTGTTGCTGACCACAATGTCAGACGTGCATTTCCCGAGACGCACATACTGAGGTCTGTCTTAAAGATAGTCCACGATCCATGCCACCAGGTATGAATCTACTCCCATCTCTGTCAGCTTGTCCCTAAGGAGCAGAGGTTGGATAGTGTTGAAGGCGCTAGAGGAGTCTAGAAACATAATTCTTACAGCACCACTGCCTATGTCCAAGTGGGAAAGGGATCGGTGTAGCATATAGATGATGGTATCCTCCGCTCCCACCTTCTCCTGATATGCAAACTGCAGAGGGTCAAGGGCGTGTTGAACCTGTGGCCTAAGGTGGTGAAGCAGCAGCCTCTCCATGGTCTTCATCACATGTGATGTCAGAGCAACAGGCTGGAAGTCATTCAGCTCACTAGGACGTGATACCTTTGGGACTGGGGTGATGCAAGATGTTTTCCAAAGCCTCGGGACTCTCCCCTGTTCCAGGCTCAGGTTGAAGATGCGCTGTAGAGGACCCGCCAGCTCCGATGCACAGACCTTCAGCAGTCATGGCGATACTCCATCTGGACCCGCTGCTTTGCTGGCACGAAGTCTCCTCAGCTCTCTGCTCACCTGCGCTGTTGTAATTGTGGGTGGGGATGTCTCTCCTATGCTGGTATCAACAGAAGGATGTGTGGAGGGTGCAGTACACCAAGTTGAGAGTGAGAGTAGGTTAGGGTGGTCAAACCTGTTAAAGAAGTTGTTCATTTGGTTTGCTCTCTTCACGTCTCTCTCGATGGTGGCACCCCGCTTCGAGCTGCAGCCAGTGATGATCTTCATCCCATCCCACACTTCCTTCATGCTGTTATTCTGCAACTTCTGCTCCAGCTTTCTCCTGTACTGCTCCTTCGCCGCCTTGAGCTGAACTCAGTGTTCCTTCTGCACGCGCTTGAGCTCATGCTGATCACTGCCTTTAAAAGCCCTTTTCTTCTAGTTCAAAAGGCCCTTGATGTCACTTGTAATCCATGGCTTGTTGTTAGCATAGCAGCATACAGTTCTTACTGGAATTACAATGTCCATATAGAAGTTGTTGTAGTCAGTAGTGCAGTCAACAACCTCCTCAATGTTCTTACTATGTGTTCCCTGCAGGATATCCCGGTCTGTAGTTCCAAAGCATTCTCTCAGAGCCTTCTCTGCCTCAGGGGACCACTTCTAGAATGAGCATGTGGTTTTAGGTAGGACCCTCACTCTTGGTTTGTAGTGAGGCTGAAGCTGAACCAGGTTATGATCTGCTTTCCCAAGCGCAGGCAGCGGGGTGGCGCTGTATGCGTCTTTAACGTTTTCATGCAGTAAATCAATAGTCTTATTTCCCCGGGTGTTACAGTCCACATACTGGGAGAAGGCAGGTAATGTTTTAATAATAAATAATAATAATAATTCATTAAATTTATATAGCGCTTTTCTCAGTACTCAAAGCGCTATCCACACAGGGAGGAACCGGGAAGCGACCCCACAGTCTTCCACAGTCTCCTTACTGCAAAGCAGCAGCACTACCACTGCGCCACCTGGTAGTGGTTAAAGTGGGCGGAGTGGTGGCTCTGAGGCTAGAGATCTGCACTGGCAAACGGAAGGTATTGACAGTGTCTCAAGTAAGACCCGAGAATTACTTGGGCTGTAAAAGTGCCAAAAGCATTTTTGCCTGAGTGTCACTTAGGCAATGGTATAGGCATGTCTTGCGTAAGTGTCAGGTCCGAGCATTACCTGGGAAATGGTGTAGACATGTCTTCTAACCTCATAATGGCGTCTCATAAGAAATGCCTCTCATCAGCAGGGATGACGAGGTGAATCTGTCTTCAGAAATTGAAACGGAAAGTGAAACTGAAAGTGATTCTAGTGAATCTGAAGGTGACAGTCTCGTCACTCACACGTGTGGTGAGCTGTTCATGTTATTATTAGTTATCATTCATCATCATTATTATTATTTGTATGATCCTTATTCTTTTTATACTTCTGACTTTATATCTTTAGTTTTTTGCACGTTTTAAACAAGAAAGATGAGATTTAATAAAAATGTAATTTTTCAAGCCAACAAATGCAACATGTTTTTTTTTTAATGAGGAAAAAGATGTAACACTAAGGATGTTAAAAGGAGGATTTTTAAATCAGCCCTAAGCTTAACTGGGAGACAATGCAACGACTTTAGAACTGGAGTTATGTGTTCATATGAGAATACATTCATCCTATTCACTTAAACGTATCGTTGTAAACTGAGTTTTGGGATCTCTGTTTACTGTTTTGCACTGTTTGTAGATTCATTATGTGTTTATACACCCTTTAGTATATTATATTGTTACAACGGTAACACCACTACAGCATTATTGTTCTTGCTTGGTTTTCTTTTCGGCAGCACTATTTTGCTCGCATTTTCATCTCATATTGATAACATTTGTTGCCAGTCTCATGATTGGACATCACCGTGGCGCATGAATTGATCATGGATGCCTTATTCAAAATTGTGGCACGGCGAGTACTTTATCCATGCATTCAGAAATCAAAAGAAGTGGCAGTACCATAAGGTGGTCAATGGAAATTGTAAAGCATTTTTTTCATTATACTGCTTCTTCCTTGGATATGCATGTTTTTCAAATATTTTGGTAGAAAGGCAATGTTGCGATAAACTGCTTGACACGTTGCCTGCTTTTGAGCTATTATATTTTGAACAGATGAGCAAATAGAGTGTATGCTTACTCCAGGAATAATTGTGCCAATAACCTGTTATAAATTATATAATTTCCAATACCCTTTCTTTGTCATAAACCTGTCTCTGGAATGCAGAAAGCATGTTTTCTGAAATTGAAACTTTGCCACCTGCGGTGGGTTGGCATCCTGCCCAGGATTGTTTCCTGCCTTGTGCCCTGTGTTGGCTGGGATTGGCTCCAGCAGACCCCCGTGACCCTGTGTTCGGATTCAGCGGGTTGGAAAATGGATGGATGGATGGAAACTTTGCCACTTCATATTTGGTTTTATGGCTTCTGTTCTATGTTTGGACTGGTGCTCTTTGGAATCCATTTAAACTGTAAACACAGGCACCAAATTTTTAAAAATGTATAAAAAGTGATTCACATAACAAAGTAATGTATACCATGATTTAAAAGAAAAATACATTTGACTTGAAAAATATTGAACTTATCCTTCAAACCAAACTGAGTAGACTGATTCATATTAGCAAAAAGCTGTAAGGTTTGTCAAAGGTCATGACCCCAAGTACTTAGTGAGACATCAGTAATTCCTGAGTGTCGTTCTGTTATGCTACGTTTTTTTTTTTTAATTTGCATTTCCTGATTACAGCAAACAAGTCACCAGCAGTTATCTGCTGTTTAAATCTGTGTAGGTACAGAGTTACATGTTCTGAATTCAATTGTGCAGCTATTCTTAACAGTGCTCATTAACCCTACATTTCACTGCCTGATGAGGTCTGCATGACAGCAGCTTATTGTTAAAGATGTAGCTTGGGTCAGACTTGACCATCCTACTTAGCCTTATGTCTTTTTCAGAATCGTAGGTGCCCCCCATAACATTGTGTTTGAGTGCATGATACCAGCATTTTTATTACTAATAGTCTGCACCAGGCATAATTTTTGTTTTAATCTTGCGTGAAAAATGAATCGAAACATATGCTTTCGAATATGTAAAATAGAACCCCACTGTCTTAATCTGAGATGCAGTTTGCAAAGAGATGTTCGGCAATGGGCCATACTGCCAATCTCTGCGTGACTGGTCATACTTTTATCTGTCCCATGGGCAACATTCATTTTTTTTAGAGCTTTAAATTGGAGAATAATACATGGTTCTGAATTGTAGAATTAATGAAGCAGATGTTTTATGTTCTAGCTCAGAAATATCTAAAGACTGCTGCACAAGCACATTTTATCAAGATGGAATGGAGTGAAAATTCAGCATGCTCTTGTGTTTGTCAGAGCCTTCAAAATGTTATCTTGTCTTTTCATAGCTGAGTTGATAAAGCTGATGTCACATCATGTAACATCTAGTTGTGGTGGTATTTCAAATTTGCGGATTGCAACTGCTGATCTTGTCTCTGGACCATGTCAATTTAAATGTCTGAAATCATAGCCCATGTCACAAATTCCAACCAAGTTTTGACCTTGTAGCACAGTTGTGCTTGTCTGATTTTCTGTCATCCAATAGTGTTCTGCATGACAGAGCTGACATTCTGTGAAAGGTTAATGGCTACAGTGAGTTCAGTCGAAGTCTCGGCCCTTTTCTTTTTTCTATTCTTTCATTGTACGTAAAACATGACACATCATACAGATGAGCTTCTGTTCTGTTTGTGAGGTCCAAAACACTTACGTTCCTTATTCTTCATCTCTGCATTCTGTTTATTGTAGTTCCAAATGAGCATTTATTGTCAGCTCTCATGTACAGAATGCGCACCCCTACAACTAAAAACAAAATAAAACCTGTTTTGTTTTTAATGCAGAGAGTTGCAGACTTGTTGGAATGAGTTGCTGAATATGTCACATTATGAGAGTGGCTTTGCTAGAACACGCTACTGACTGCCACCAAATTGCTAAGATTATGTAGATGAAGGCTACTACTTAAAATCGCTGGAGATGGTGCTTAATGTTACCATTGCCTTTAGATGGAAACCTCTGACATTACAGGTAACCTTGACGTGCCCTGGTATTTTCTCTCATTTAGGTCAGGTTGGGGAACATGCACTGGTACAGTGTGTTTCCACACTTACCACACAATGAAACTGCTCAGGATCCTGGTTGGCAACCCCCCAGGCAAACACGCACCCTCTGTAAATGACCATCTGTCTGCTGCAGCTAGGTGTTATGTGGTTGTCCCCTTGGCCTGGTCCAGCCACACAGGTCCTCAACAATGAGGATCCTGCGAACTGGATCACCCTTGGGGAATCATGCCACATGACCATAGTGCCATAATTGGCGCTCTCTCAATGTGCAGATAATGTGCCATACATTACTATTTATTAGTTTTATATATTGTTTTGCTTTGTTTAGCAAATTGTGTCTTCAGTGTTGTTCTACAACGTACTATATTGTTGCTGCACCAGTGGGTATAATGTAACATATAATGACAATAAACTGAATTAAAGTATGTTTTTTATTGTTGAGATGTGTTTAATTTTTTTGGAGCAAGTTTTAACCAATTTACAGTGCATAACCTCCTGATGGCTCCAGCCATGACAGCACACCATGCAGGCCTAAGAACCCCCCTCCTATACTATTACAATTGCACTAATGTAGAGAAGAAAGACTTACCTTTTGCTAAAGTTGTATTTTTACAACTCTGACTAACTACTATGTTTCCTGTAAAGTTATGCCTAGGGTACAAAGTGTAAATTTTTTCAGTACTGCCCCCAAAGTTATCCATGTTGGCTCCAACATAATTAAAGCCTACCTGTGGTCCTGTTATTTTTTTTTTTTTTCTGCCTCGCTACTTTGCATTGATTTGGGGGTTTCAAGCTTGTGACTGCTTGCTTAAAAGTGACAGAGATTTCCTGCTGACCAATGTGGCAGACTGGTATACAAAGCAAATCTATACTATGAGTGGGGGGAAAAAAAACAAATTTTATTTTATAGCTGCAAATTACTTTTTATTGTTATGCAAATGATGTTCCAGGTTAGTAACCGCCTAAAGAATTTGATAGCAGCTAACACTGAGCACATTGTATGCAAGGGATCCATTGGCAGGAAAAATCTGCTTTCATTAATGGGAATGTGCATTCACACCTGTTCTGTCAACCAACTGGCCACGTGGCTCTAGTACATAACACTTTTTTCATCACAATCCTTGGCTTACTAATGATGTCCAACAAAATAAGGCACATTCGAAAATCCTCTTCACTGAGAGTGTGCAAAGGTTGGATGAAGCTGCTGTGGATGTGTACTGTTAAAAACAATCAACATATTTTCATAATCACTATTGTAAAGTACAAGGCATTATATGTCATTCAGTATACTTGGAGAGACTTCAACTGTTACATGAAGTTGTAAGGAATGTTTTGGAAAACTAAACTGTTAGGTTTCTTGGCGTTGTGCCATGTATTTTGCTTCTATAGATAAGATCTTGCAAGGAATCTTAATGAGTATGATATACCCTATTTAGACTATTTAAATAATGTTTTACTTTGAAACAAAATACAACCCCAAATGAGAAGAAGTTGGGAATGGATGTATATTAACAAATGAAATGAAGTTGACCAGACAAAACATGAAATATCTTCATGCTGTCTGCAGTGAAATTAAAGTGAAAGATAAATTTAAGAATCACAGAGTGTTTTTTTTTTTTTTAAATGCATTTTACATACCATTCCAACTTTTTCTGATTTGGGGTTGTACTTTTTAAAATACAAATTGTTCTATTAAATAAGTAAGGTCTGTCAATCATATTTATCAGGTGATTAGAAAGCCCATTGATTAGGTATTTCTGAAGTATAACCACTCTACAAATTTATTCAGAAAGAATAAAATCGCTGATTGTCTCCATAGAGCTGCTGTTCTCCTCATGACCATAAATATATTTATAAACTGTGGCATTTTGGCATTCCAGACTAGTGGAAAACTAATCTCCCAGATTGTGGCGCTGTTGTGCAAAAATGAAAAAAGTAGTAAACTCCCCATAATAACAATATGTGTTGATTGTTGATAGAATACTCAGTCGCTATAATCAACTTTTTCCAATTTTCCATGATATGCTGAATGTAAAATCTCATATAAAATAATGTGAAATTTCCTTTGCACAAGTTGTCATTATCTTTATCATGTATTGCATCAATTACATACATACAATATGATTTAGCACAAATATTGGAAATTTATAAATATTCATTTCCAATCATCTGCTTTCATTTTTGAGTATCTGACGCTGATGTTGAGATACCTGTGAGAGAGAGGAAATACGTGAAACAACAGTCTTGCTTAAGGATTACTGCTGTATTCTGATCAAAATGAGACAAAGCGGCCATTGTTGCCCTCACGAAGATCTTGGGGAGAAGCTTTAGATGTGTTTGTGTTCAGACTCCTTGGACTTTATTATGCATTCTTGTCCACAGTCATGGTTTAAGTTTGTTAGTTTGAATTTTTATGAATGGAACAAACTGTTACTGAGCAACTGATGGTAGTGGTTATGTTGTTTATTCACGTGCAGTCTTCCTGTTAACCTGAAATATTTTTTTCTACATTAACCTTGTTCTATGTTTGTTCACTTCTGGGTGGCACACTGTTGCAGTGGTTAAGACTTCTGCCTCTGGGAGACTTGCTTTTAATCATGACCTAATTACTTTTCTTTAGAATTTGATTACAATCTCTGTGTCTGCATTGATTTTTCTTTCATGTCCCAAAGTTGTGTGTGTAAAGTTACATTAATTTTCCTTTAGGATGGTGTACCCTGTGGTGGACTGGTGCACTGTCCAAGGTTAGTGGTGAACATGCTCTCAACTCAGCCAGGATAGGCCCAGGCTCCATGCGACCTTAAAATTGTATTAGGTTGGTTCAGTAATGGATAGATGAATATATAATTTTAAACTCTTCAATGCTCCATATTATTGTGTTAACTGAGCAGAAGTGGAAAATGGGGATAAAATAGGTCACAGATGGGAAATTAGCTGAACAACATGAAGTGGGTAGCTGCAATGATAGTTGCTAGAAAATCGTGTTAGACTCTTTTTGATGTTGATGGAATTCAATAAAACATTTGGAAAGTTGTTTTTTATGTGTTTAAGGACAGAGACTTACAACTGCTGTTCAGAAGCAGAGTCCTTTTGCCAGGAAAATATTTATTCTTGGCAGTTTTATGACGGCTCTGAATATAAATACATGTGAATTGCATTTCCTTGCTACACAAGTTTTATTTTGGTTTCCGTTCTGAGGTTAACTGTGTTAGTGAGAGGCAGATGCTGCACAGTTTGATGCCTGCCTGGAATATCTATACTACTTGCACTTGATCTCTCAACAAGCAAAACTGCAGTATTGCGGATGATAGAGTTTGGGCTCGGGAAGTTTTTCATTGATTGGCAGTCACGGTTTTTTCTGTGCCCAACAAAGCTCTCTGCTGCTGCTTTCAGAGTCTACTGGACAGTGAACCTTATTGATCACTTGTAATGTTACAGTATACTTTTTGGGCAATGTGTTTATTTTCCCTTACTCTTCAAGCTGAAAAAGTAGCTAACTTGATGAAGTCCATATCAATCCCTATCCTTCCAGCTGCAACAAATTAAATCCCTATGTATGGCACATGGGTTCATGTGACAATGTAACTGGTCAGGCTCAGTGATTAACTCTAAGCAGTAATGCTACGCCTATTTTTCCTGAGCTTCTAATTAGAATATTCGGCATTTAGTAAGCCTGTGCAAGGTGGTACTTGTCCACCTACACCCATCAGAGTGGGTGAATTGATGATTGTCTCCTTGGCCACATGTTTCTTTAGAAGAGTATTTTCTCACTGATGCAAAAACAAAACCCGTTAACTTTTAAGAAGCTCTCTGTATTTTACTATTGTTATTGCAACGATGGTTAAAAATATTAATATCTTGTACTTTTGTACATATTGCTAGCCTCATCTGGCATTGTGTCTGCCAGCTTTATTTTGGTCATTGTTAGATTCTCCGCCTAATTTCATTTGTGTCATTAGGCTTGCATTATTATGTTTTTTTCATTATCTTATCTGAATATGTAGTAGTAAATTATTGGGATTGAAACTCAGTGCTGTTAATTTGGGAATTTGATTGCTCTAAATTGGACTTGAATTGGACTTTTTAATTGAATGACAAGATAAAAGCCGATGGAGATGGCTTCTTGGATTAGCCTGAAGATAATCTCCATCTATACAATTATTTTTTAGCTTGCTTTTCTACTATAGTATAGCCCCAAAAAAGTACCTCTTCTAGCAGCAGTGAGAGATTTAGGCAGAAACCAATCCTGAACGGATGATCAGATCATCACAGAGCAAGCTTACATCAGGCCATCTTTATGTTAACAGGCAACCTAGCTTAGCTAGCAGATGTCTCTTTGTCTTTGGAGTATGGGAGGAATACCTACAATACTGTACTGAGAAAAGCGCTATATAAATGTAATGAATTATTATTATTATTCAGAAAATGGGCATATTCTACAAGTGGGGCACTCTAGTTAGGAAGCCAGTCAATATCCCAGATTTTTCAAATGGTAATGTTAATTGTAGTGGCAGTTTGTCACCCAACATCTTTAAATGCATTAAAAAAATGAAACCCTAAAACACAGTTATGGCATTTTAAAGCATACTGTTAACATCCCATTTTAATTGCTGCTTTGCAGAAGTCATGCTTGACATTTATTGGCACATTCCTTTTTTAAACACAAGATTAAACTGTCAATCACCATTGCAAAGGATGCTGATTGCTTGGATTAGGTTTGACATCTTTTATCCTTTCAAATACTAAACTTCAGAGAATGTATTTCCCAAGTTGCCTGAAACAGAATAAGATAAAGTTGACTAGATATACAGTATGTAATTCTCTATAAGTCATGATGGCATACTTGACAAGAGAGCATAAAGTAAATAACTTGCCTTTACTCTCTGCGGTGAGAGCTGGACCAGACAATGGACCATCTCGTTCTGCAGTCTGGTTGACTTTGCTATAGGACATACAAGTGAGACTTCATATAATGAGAAGTATTCTTTTATTTTCATACAGGTTGTTTGAACTGTTATATTTCATGGTGAGTTATGGTGAGCTCAGGTACTGTGATATTTGGGTACTGCGGAGCACTGGCTTACACTTCATATTTCAGATGCTATTTTAATGCTGGATGGGTTTAATCAGACAGAGTAGAAAAAGCAGGAGGAGGACTGGAGAGTTTTGTAAATGTGCAGTGATGAAAAAGGAAGCACAGTATAATTAAAGCTAAATGAGTTATCCAGTCATTGAATTGCAGTCTTAATTCAAGCATGTCACTGCTCGGGAAAGTAAGTTGCATCATCCTGGCTGACTCAGCAACAGAAATGATTCACTCTGTACCAACTTTTTTTTGATGAACCATTCTTAATGCTGGTGACTTCAAAGAAGGAATCAAGACCTATTAGACTTGTTCCTTTCATGGACACATCCATATTACTAAACGAGAATGGTAAACCGGATATGGACGCAGGAGACATAGTGCACAGGCGCCACACAAAATCCCCCCCCCCCCCCCCCCCCGCCCCAGAGCAAAACGGGAGAGACTATGAACCGTCTGACATGCCGCAAGCAGGATAAAGCGAGGTCAGAAATAAAAGACAGAGTAGGAAACAAAGTAAAACGTCATAAAGAGGTTCAAGAACGGAGACAAACACATGGAGAGCAGGTTACAGATGATGCAAACTGGAATGCAACAGCTTCAAAAAAACCTAGGCACGAAACACATGCACAGCGAGGGACAGAATATAAAGGCGGAAACAACGACAGTTAAACGTCCACACCACACAGCGGAGGCAGACCCGGAAGGTGCAGGCGCCTACATCGCGCGGAAAAGTACGAAAGGCAAAGGCGCCTACACAGCATGGTGAAACCCGACATAATACGGAAGGCGCAGGCGTTGCCGCCATATTGTGAGTGGCACTAATGCGTAGTGAGGGCGCAGGCGTCACCACCATATTGTGCGTGCCACTACTGCTGAGTAAAGTTAGGAATAATGTGCTGCTTGGTGTGCCACACAAACCCCCCCCCACAGACTACGGAGTCCATGGAGACTACGAACTACATAACCACACAAACAACAGGAGTCAGCACCCAACCCCAGTGTAAAACGGGACAGAATATGGAGTCGAGAAAGGTTCACAAATCAAACCCGACATGATACGCCACCCCAGAGTTTAAACGGGACAGACTACGGAGTCCAGAAAGGGTCACAAATCAATTGGAGTACGGAAAGCGCCAGACAGTACGCAAACACACTACACATGCATGATCCACGCACCTCTAATAACCCGCAAGCAAAAACACGATATAGTACAGAAACCCCACAAATACGGACTCCACAACATATTTGAATCACATTACAGTGATACAATCACACAAACAACAGGAGTCAGCGCCCCACCCCAGAGTAGAACGGGACAGAATACGGAGTCGAGAAAGGTTCACAAATCAAACCCAACATGATACGCCACCCCAAAATAAACAGGACAGACTACGGAGTCCGGATAGGGTCACAAATCAATTGGAGTACGGAAAGCGCCAGACAGTACGCAAACACACTACACATGCATGATCCACGCGCCTCTAATAACCCGCAAGCAAAAACACGATATAGTACAGAAACCCCACAAATACGGACTCCACAACATATTTGAATCACATTACAGTGATACAATATTAACAGTGCAACCACACAAGACACAGGCACAACACCTGATGGGTAATAAGAATAAACAAACACTCCGTATTAAAGGTTCGTCATCCTCACACGTGAAGACTATACAGCATAACTTAATCATCACATTACGGTCATACATTTTTAACAATTCAACCACAGAAAATGCTACGTATTAACAGTAAGTGCAATCCATTATCCATATTACTAACGCTAAACAAGGAAGAACTAATGGAGTTGCGCTCACGCCTCCAAAACAATAGACCAGATACCACTGTTAACGCGACGGGCTATATTATGTCCAAAGAATATTGATGTTGATCACATAAATAACCAAGTCATTGCATTACTTCCTGGAGAAAGCTGCCTCTTTCTAAGTACTGACAAAATTGATTCTGAAGACGAACATCTTAATTTCCCTTTACAATATCTGAACACTATTAACCCAGCCGGATTGCCACAACACAATCTTAACCTTAAAATCGGATTAATTGTCATGCTATTAAGAAACCTTAATACTAAACGGGGTTTATGCAACGGTACACGTTTAGTCATCAACAGCATGACAAACAATGTTATTGAAGCAAAAATACTTACAGGATCACATACTGACAATACTGTTTTAATTCCTGGAATTGACCTTACAAGTTCTGCCCTTGAATTGCCATTTACACTTGGGCGACGCCAATTTCCCAGTAAACCTGCTTTTGCCATGACAATCAACAAATCCCAAGCACAGACCATGGACAAAGTTGGCATATACCTCTCTGAGCGCGTATTTGGACATGGACAACTTTATGTAGCCTTCTCATGAGTTCGGCATTCATCTGACATTAAACTTAAAGTTATAAATACTCCAATACCAAGGAAAAATCATTCAAGGACAACAAACAATCTTTACTACAAATATTGTATATAAAGAGATATTCCAATAAATCTTTGATTTACCATACAATGCGTTCTTTACTTCCTATCCACCGTCTGCAACTGCGGAGGCAAAACAGGCACGGGTTCAAACCGAACGAGCTCAACTGACGGATATACGCCTACAACGCGCGTTTCAAACCGCAGAAGCAGGGCAAGCACGGGTTCAAAACAACGCAAGCTCCTACAACGCGCGTCTGAAACTACGGCTGACCAGCGGGCACGGGTTCAAAACGCGAGCGGGGGGCAGAGCCCCCTTGTTAAATATAAACCTGTGGCACAATCCGAGCAGGTCTGACTTGGAATGTGTGATTTGTATAATTTATGATAATATTTTAATTGTTGTTTTAATGATGTGTGTGATGAGTGATTAATTTAATAATGAATGTGCCAGTCAACTGGCTGGTGTCCTCACAGACATCTTCAACACATCTGAGCCAGTCATCAGTCCCAGCATGCTTCAAGTCGACCACCATCATACCAGTGCCAAAGAAGTCATCAGTGACATGCTTGAATGACCAGTTGCACTCACGCCGATCATCATGAAGTGCTTCGAGAGGTTAGTCATACCACACATAAAGACTAATCTCCCTCCCTTGACCCTCTTCAGTATGCGTACCGCTCAAACAGGTCAACTGAGGATGCCATATGCTGTGCCCTTCACCTTTCCCTGACACATCTGGATAAAAAAGACACATATGTCAGGATGCTGTTCATAGACTTTAGCTGTGCCTTTAACACAGTCATCCCTCAAAAGCTGGTTGTAAAACTGAGCAGGTTGGGCCTGAACACCACCCTCTGCAATTGGATCCTGGACTACTTGACAGAGAGGCCCCAGTCAGTTCAGATAGGCTGAAACATTTCCAGCAACATAACACTGAGCACTGGAGCGCCGCAGGGGTGTGTGCTTAGTCCAATGCTGTTCACCCTGTTGACTCACGACTGCACAGCCATGCACAACACCAACCACATCATCAAATTTGCGGATGATACGACGGTGCTGGGACTGATAAGCAGGGATGATGAAACAGCATACAGAGATGAGGTGGAATGGCTGTCTGCATGGTGTGAAGACAACAATCTATCTCTCAATGTCAACAAGACGAAAGAGATAATCATGGACTTTAGAAAATCACATCCTGCCCACATCCCACTCAGCATCAACGGTCTAGATGTTATGAGTACCAAGTTCCTCAGTGTGCACATAACTGAGCAACTTAAGTGGACGCATAACACCTCATCACTAATCAAGAAAGCCCAGTAGAGATTACACTTCCTGAGGCGCCTGAAGCGAGCAAGTCTTCCCCCTTCCATCCTCACCATGTTCTACAGAGGCAACATTTGAGAGTGTTCTGACCAGCTGCATCACTGTCTGGTATGGCAACTGCAACATATCTGACCGCAAGTGCCTGCAAAGGATAGTGAAAACAGCAGAGAACATTATTGGGGTGCCTCTCCCTTCACTACAGGACATATTTTACAAACGCAGTGTCCACAAGGCCTGCAGCATTGTGCAGGACCCCTTACACCCCTCACATGGACTTTTCACACTTCTGCCATCCAAGAGAAGATACTACATCATCAGACCCAGATCTGCCAGGCTGCAGGATAGTTTTTACTCCCAAGCTGTCAGACTCCTTAACACCATGCTGCCACCTCGGATCTTCCACACTGCCTCAACCACCTCTAAAAACAGAACTTTTATACATGCAATCCACTTTCCTGCAAAGACTAGTGTGCATGTAGAGAAGAACTGAAAATCTCATACTGACCTTTAAGTATTTTGACACTCTTGATATCCTTCTGCTGTGAAACATTGTGACCTGTCATTGTTTACACATGTCTTAAACAACTATTATCATACACTGATAATTTCTTTATTATCTATATCTATTATTTATTATTTATTTATTATATTACATATCAATTGACTATATTTATGTATCTAAATTGCAAATACCATACATTGCATCAATGTTCATATTGCTAACTACACATCAATATTGCTGCTACTTCTTTGTCTTGTCTTTGCACAATGTCTTGTCTTGTTTGTGTTTTAATTTTAAATTTAAATCTTTAATTCTGTTTTTAATTTATTATTTGCACTTCATGTTGTTACACTGTGGACCCCGAGCTTTGCAATTTCGTCTATCTGTATACTTGTATATGGTTGAGATGACAATAAAGTTCACTTTGACTTTTTGACTTTGATGTACAAGTTGAAATTATCAAGTATGTCACTCACTTTGCAAAAAACAATCTAAAATACGCCTTGAGTGTCCACACATTCACTGTCTCATGTAACCTAACAGGAGTAAACTACTATGCATGCGCAAAGTGAGCGCAAAAGTGGAGAAGGTCCTCATTGCTGGTTGTGGGATGGGGTGGAGATGGAGCTCAGGGGAGTGAGGGGCATGTACATACACTGGCAGGGTTAGTATTCAGACCCGCCCATGCAAAGTTATCTGCATTTGCATAGTTTGATTTGGGCGGCACAAAATTTGTTTGCTGCTGCGGGGAGATTTTTACATGATCTGCCAAAGCATTTCTTTGGTTTCCTCCCAAAATGATTGGTTCATAGAATGCTATGCAAGCTCCAAAATATTAAGTTATTATACATTTTAGAATATGTTTCTTTCTCCTGTTTTCTGTTTAACGCTTAGGTGCTAACATGGCTCAAAGGCCACAAGGTGTAATGATTTAACAATACATTAACAGTTCATTTAAACAAAAAACACTACAATAATGATCACAGGATCGAAGCAAATACAACAGCAGCTACAATAGAATTTGTGGCTCTAACGACAGAGGAAGATAGCCCTACCCCAGGCCCCTGAGATGTTTCAGTTCATTCTATGGCTGCAGAAGTTGAAGCAGGTGATGACACAAGGGAGTTAGCAAAAAAGAAAAAAAAGTTTGGGCAACTACTTCAAAAAACAAACACAGGAAACAGCATTTGGTGATGCCATCTCTGCGTAGTATCAAGTCTCAGTCCAGACTCTCTTTCAGTGTAGTTCTTAGTTGGTTGTCTGCCCACCTCCATCCATACTGCTTACTCCCTCAATGCTTTTAACATTAGAATCCCTGAAGCCTACAAAAAAACTTGTAATCCCAGCCCACCTTAAATCCCTTCGCACTTCTCCATCAGTGTCTTTTATTTTGTAAATGTGGCGATCAGCACAAGCAGCAGCAGCCTGCTGTCCCATCCCCTTCCTTGACTTAGCTCAACTCGGGCAAAAAGTTCTCCCAGCTCAAGCCAAGGCTCCTTGTCTGCATGTGATTTGAGTTGTATAGGGTAAATAATACAGTATATCGTTATTTGGAATACATGCATCTCATGTGTGTTCCCTGTCTACAAAGATCTGGGTACGTGTAGGATGAAAGGAAATGTGAGAAATGCAAGAAATGCTGAACACATACCTAAAGCAAAAACCTTTTCCATGTTATACTAATAATGACGGTGAAGTGTATAATGTGTGAAGAATTTAGTCCAAATATCAAATAAACATGAGTGCATTTATTCAAGAATATAACCAAAGGAACAAAAAAAGCATTTGATTTACATGTGGCTGTCAATGAGTTAAAAACTCAAGCTCAAATGTCAATCGACAGGAGGTTTATACATATTCTTGAAGGGTGCAGAGGTAAGAGCTGTTGCCTTATAACCTAAAGATGCTGGATTTGAGACGGGGCGCTCTGTGTTTTAAGTAGTGAGCTGCTATTATTATTATCTATACTAATAAAAGGCAAAGCCCTCACTGACTGACTGACTGACTGACTGACTGACTGACTCATCACTAATTCTCCAACTTCCCGTGTAGGTAGAAGGCTGAAATTTGGCAGGCTCATTCCTTACAGCTTACTTACAAAAGTTAGGCAGGTTTCATTTCGAAATTCTACACGTAATGGTCATAACTGGAACCTGTTTTTTGTCCATATACTCTAATGGAGGAGGCGGAGTCACGTATCGCGTCATCACGTATTACGCCTCCTACGTAATCACGTGAAGTGAAAACAAGGAAGAGATTTACAGCATGAGTGAAACGCGGGAACAAAGGTAAATGACATTAATTGTTGAGTGTCTTTTAATACTGTGTAAGCATACATATTAACACATGTGCAATTAAACGTGTGCATTTACGGGGTGATTTCTCAGGCTTAAAAGCTCGCCTTTTATTAAAAAGGTAAATGCAAACTGTTTTCATTCTGAAGGGCACAAACCACGTTAGATTTCAGCCGTTAAACGCGCAAAAATGTCGGTACACCAGATAAATAAGCGCAACATATTATCAGTTGTATTGTATGCTTACAATACATATAGAAATGTGTTAATCGTTAACTAATAATATGGGATGGTGTTTTTCGACTCGCACCTTGATTTAAATGATTGCATGTCTTGGTGGGTTTGCGTAGCTTATTGTCAATATCTTTACACCTCTTTTTAAGACTTATTGACTGAAACGGGCTTTCATGAAAAAAGTTAGGGCTTTGCTACAGGATACACCCTCCACAAGTTAAGTAAGTAAAAATAAAGGTATATATTTCTGTTTTATTTAAACCTTTTAAGTTCGTATGCATAGCCCCATTTGGCTGTTTTAGTTTTTTTTTTCTTTCTTCAGTAATATTTAATCTCCTTAAAGAAAAAGAACATATGCATTTTACTTTTTTTGTATCTCTTTAGTAATATTTTAGTGTAAAAGGATAACCAGTATTTAAACCTTTTATGTTACTTTATAAAGTTATTTTACACAATGTTGAAAAATTAATAAGAAAGCTACATATTTTGGCAGCTGCTGCTTTAATTTTCAATGAAATGAAGAAAGCTCTCCAAGAGAAAACCTCAATGAAGAAGAAACAGTTTGCACTATCTAAAAAGGAGAAACCCTCATTTATGAAGGTTTGCTGCAGATGATTTAACTGAAAATAAATGAATAGTTCCTATGTGTATAATACATATTTATCTATTTGACTTATGCCTTTATTCCAGCAACTTGCAACATCTGAGGTACAATTTGTTACATTACTTTTGTTTTTTGCAGCACAGGCAGGTGAAGTGACTTCCTCAGGGTCACACAGTGGTGTCAGTACCACAATTTGAACTGACAAGCTCCAGGTTTGCTGAAATATTACTGAAGAAAGAAAAAAAACGAAAACGGGCAAATGGGGCTATGCATACAAATGTCCATCCATCCATTATCCAAAACGCTATATCCTAAATACAGGAGCCAATCCCTGCCAACACAGGGCACAAGGCAGGAAACAAACCCCGGGCAAGGTGCCAGCCCACCGCAGGGCGCACACACCCACACACACCCACACACCACGGACAATTTAGAATCGCCAATGCACCTAACCTGCATGTCTTTGGACTGTGGGAGGAAACTGGAGTACCCGGAGGAAACCTAGACAGACACAGGGAGAACATTCAAACTCCACGCAGGGAAGCAAACCTGGGTCTCCTAACTGGCACCTTTCACTGCGCCACCATACCGCCCGCATACAAACTTAAAAGGTTTAAATAAAACAGAAATATATACCTTTATTTTTACTTCCTTAACTTGTGGAAGGTGTATCCTGTAGCAAAGCCCTAACTTTTTTCATGAAAGCCCCTTTCAGTCAATAAGCCTTAAAAACAGGTGTAAAGCTAAACTTGCAGCAAGGCTATTCAATTACACTTGCCTAACACCTCTCCTAAGGGGAGATACTGTGGGATCTGGGCATCCGTCCAAGCACCAATCACATGCCCGATTAGAAAGCGGGAAGCTATGATTTGTCGTCTCCCTCCCATATAACAATCACAGCCCGTGTTACAACGCACTATGTATGTATGTGTATATGTATATATGTGTATGTGTATATATATGTTGATATGTGTGTATACATATGTTAGCAGATTTCTGGCCAACCACAAGCGTTACCTGGTAGGTAACCACCCATACAATCAGATTGTGACACAGACTACGAATGCCGTGAATGTAATTACCCCGATCTACATGCTGTCAAATAAACGAACCACACGCCGTGGCGCAACGTTAGGGGCATCGCCTCTGGTGCTGACGTCCGAGGTTCGATTCCCGAGAGGGAGTGCAGTGGAGTGTGTACACCTGATGAGCCCAGAATGTGGGCGAAACACGTGTCGTGTACTCTTTGCATTTATTTGACAGTAAACTATTTCAACCATATATATATATGTATATATATGTATATGTAGATATGTAGATATGTGTATATGTAGATATGTATATATATGTATATGTATATATATATGTTTACATAACCTATTTAACACACTACTTTTCCGCTGCGAAGCGCGGGTATTTTGCTAGTTTCTACAATATAATAAAAACATACATTTGATTTGATTCTGTAACACCCGGTGAAAATTTTGGCTACTTGTAAAAGTTACTGCTTGTTTTTTTTATTATTCAGTTTTATACTGTCAATGACGTTCATGTGGCACAACGAACATGCCTCTCCCTCTTTGAATTGATGGCGTTTATCTCCATTCTTTTCATAAGAGCAGTGCTGTGGTTGATGCCTGCTCAGAACTATTTGTTGTACCGGCAATCAAAGATATGATGTCCCGTGATCACTGTCAGACTGAACAGAGGCAGGACCGTAGCAACAGACAGCTTCTTCACAGCAATTTTGCTGGCTAATAGACTTGTGCACCGCAATGCAAGTCTGCTTGGCACCATAAAGTAAACTGGGACTTCCACCTGCAGCTAAAGTCACTTCAGTACACGAGCAATTTGCCATGCTAGTGTTTAGATCTGGTAGCGCTGTGCTGACAGTTTATACAACCAAACTTTACACCGGCTGTTACAGACTGAAATCAAAGGCTTCTGTTTGGGCGCGTACACCGTCAGCCCTCCAGAACATTAAAGGAACAACATGTAAATGCAATACAGACGTTTTATTTGCAGTCAACGGGATTTTGGCAGAAATTGACGCCAAGAAAAAGCTACATGCAATGTTTTTTTGATACCATCCAAACACTCATCCAAGTGAATGCAAGTGATGAAAGCCCATGTGGATGGTCTGATTGGCTCCAATGAGCAGAAAAATGCTTTGCGTTCAATCCTCACTCACCTGACGCTACAGACGGCAGAAAAATGCTCAGTTTAGACGTCTATGTGGACGAGGCCTAACACAGAGTCAATACAGAAAGACATGTTGGTGATTGTCATGATTGGCTTCAGATTATTTTGACTTCCTCTGGCATCATCATCTGGCAGAGTACAGCAATTCTCATTTGAGTGTGATGTAAGCTGTGAGGTTTGCAGCCACATACTCCCTAGAAAAGTAAACAAGCTATGAACTGCCTAATTGAAAGCACAATTTAGGATCAAACGTTGGAAGTGATAAAGGACAATCCACAATAACATGGAAAGAATATGCAGAATACATAAACTTCATGATTCATACATAGAACTGTGGAGTTGTTTGATAGCAGCCATAACAACTGAGCAGCCTGGTGTTTGCTGGGCAGCATGAGGCATTTTGATTTTGTACCAGGATTCCGTGTGAATGAAGTTAACAGAGGACTACTCCTACCAAAAAACTGGATGATGTATAGTGCCTCTTGTTTTAATGTAGCACAAAGTGAAAGGAGTATACTTACAGATTATTTGGTGTTGTATTCTCCATCCTCCATCCTCTTCCGCTTATCCGAGGTCGGGTTGCGGGGGCAGCAGCTTGAGCAGAGATGCCCAGACTTCCCTCTCCCTGGCCACTTCTTCTAGCTCTTCCGGGAGAATCCCAAGGTGTTCCCAGGCCAGCCGAGAGACATAGTCCCTCCAGCGTGTCCTGGGTCTTCCCCAGGGCCTCCTCCCGGTTAGACGTGCCCAAAACACCTCACCAGGGAGGCGTCCAGGAGGCTTCCTGATCAGATGCCCGAGCCACCTCATCTGACTCCTCTCGATGCGGAGGAGCAGCGGCTCTACTCTGAGCCCCTCCCGGATGACTGAGCTTCTCACCCTATCTTTAAGGGAAAGCCCAGACACCCTGCAGAGGAAACTCATTTCAGCCGCTTGTATTCGCGATCTCGTTCTTTCGGTCACTACCCATAGCTCATGACCATAGGTGAGGGTAGGAACATAGATCGACCGGTAAATTGAGAGCTTCGCCTTGCGGCTCAGCTCCTTTTTCACCACGACAGACCGATGCAGAGCCCGCATTACTGCGGATGCTGCACCGATCCGCCTGTCGATCTCACGCACCATTCTTCCCTCACTCGTGAACAAGACCCCGAGATACTTGAACTCCTCCACTTGGGGCAGGATCTTGCTACCAACCCTGAGAGGGCACTCCACCCTTTTCTGGCTGAGGACCATGGTCTCGGATTTGGAGGTGCTGATTCCCATCCCAGCCGCTTCACACTCGGCTGCGAACCGATCCAGAGAGAGCTGAAGATCACGGCCTGATGAAGCAAACAGGACAACATCATCTGCAAAAAGCAGTGACCCAATCCTGAGTCCACCAAACCGAACCCCCTCAACGCCCTGGCTGGTGTTGTATTATTATTATTAATTTAGTGCCATCAGCCAGGGCTGACTGTTCGCAATATCAGTGGTGGGTGAAGATCCATAGATCCTCCTTAGCCACATATTGATAAAAGTAATGTTTTGTTCTTGAAGCATTCCCAGTACAATATTTGCTTTCATTTTTTTCACATTATTGTGGCAACCTTTAATATAGCAAGTAGTACTGGTTATTTGATAGTTTATTACTGAGTTGCACTGTCCAGTCTTAACTAAGAAAGGCTCAAAGTCAGAGAGCAAAAAACAATAAAAAATAGAAACCGCAGCACTAATATTCCTGCTGTGAGTAAGATGGATACAGTGTCTCAAGATCATATAAAGTGTCTCTCAATAGTTTTGATTCTGCTAGTTGTTCAGTTTTATATTTAAGTTTCACATTTTGCTGTGAAATTTTTGTTTAATCAAAACTAGGCTTTTCAAAATAAATGGCTTGCATCCACACATTCTGAGTATTATGTTGAGGAATTGATTAATGCAATTAAAAAAAAAATGAAAATATCAGTTGCCTCGTGACCTCATACAAAATAAGGGAAGTACAAAAACTAATTTAGTCAAAGAGCTAAATATAAAAAAGTGATAAAATAATTGAGTAATAAGTCAATCAGTCAAAAAGCAAACCACCATGAAAATGTTTGAGTCACCCACCCAGCCATAAAAAGGTAGAATGTCCAAGCACTTTAGCCTTATCCATAGAGTTTAGTGTTTAATACATGTCATAATCTCATGAGATGGTGGACAGCCTCAAGAGAGAGTGATGTAATTGCCAATCACAATATTCATCTAGCAGAGTACATTATAGTCTAGAAAATTATGGTACAGAGTAACAACCTATTTTTCAAAAATCTATAAACCTCTTTTGCATCTGTTGCTTATGATCATACCTCGGCATACAACGCAAGGTGAATGCTAGAGCATTCATTGGGGAAATAGCCATAAGATAATGGGGAAAGGCCATTAGTGTGAACTTGCAGATATTTAGACAATAATTCCTTTTGCAAATAAGCCTAAATTAATATTTGTCATCAACAAAGTAACATCACATATGGGAAAAACCTGGAACTGGTTTTCAACAAAATAACTAGAAGCAATGTAACCATAGTTTAGGGCTGTATTTCAGCTCATGGATTTGATGACTTGTCCTGATTAAGAGAAAATGTGGCTTCAGAGTCATAAGAAAATATTTTTGAGAAAAATTTTACACTGTGTGTTCATGACTTCAAATTTATCCAAGTAATGGTTCTACAGCATGGTAATGGTCTACCAAAATATACCAAAAATTAAATTAAAAAGTTTAAAAGTTTTTGGCCTTATCAAAATTGAGATCTTACCTTAAATCATATGCTGCGAGAATGCTTCTGGAAATTTACACAATACAAGCAACAAGTCTGTTTAAAATGAATCAGTTTTATGAGAAAGAAGAGCATAATGGTCTCAAAGTAGACGTGAAAGACTCCTTGCTAAGAGTAGACATTGCTCACTTCTTGTTGCTGCTAAAAGATGAGCCAGTGCTAGTTAAATTAAAAAGTTCATTCATTTATACACTTGGGCTCATTTAGTGTTCGCTACTTATTTTTGTGCTTCATGCTTTGATTCTTGGAAGCATCAGTATTTGTGGATGTAAACCATTTTCAACAAGTAACAACTAAATTATAATTAAACCAAGATAATATAATGACAAAGAAGGCTCTTTCCATAATACATACATAATACATAATACATCTGGAAAAACAGTTCTGCAAGCCTGCTTATTCTCAGGTTAGCTGGTCATAGCCAAATACACTAGAGGCCACACTCATCAGCATAAGAGACAAACCATTTTGTAGTGCATAATCACCATCTCAACTTACAACTGATGGTAATTGAATTCTATGTCCTAGTCAGTCTAATGTAGATTACTTTTTTACTAATAATCAGAATAGGAATTGATCAAAGTGATCCAAAATTATTGTTCCAGCATTTTATTTTAGTTGGCAGTAAATGTAATGTGCATGCTGCCATTGGAATGCTGTAAGAAAGCCACCCAACCTGCTTAGACTACACAAGTCATAATTCATTTTGTGTGCAATTTCTTATGAAGGAACACTAGTACAATTTCTATACCAATCAAACCTCACTCATTTTTACCACAATATATTGACAGGGGTGTCAATTAAACCCATGTTAATAATGCTGCCATTAACTGTGATACATTTTATTGGTAATAGACTGCTTTAATTCCCTATCTTCTGCTGCAGATTTATTTATCCCTATGAAACAAACTGAATGCAATAGGGTGTTAATTAAAAATATTTGACTGTAGGGCTTGGTGTAGTGATCAGAATACATATTAAGGAGCTGATTTAAAATAAAAGAACAAAAGCACTGCAAGATAATGCATAATGACTGTTTTTTTTAATGATTTGTATTAGTCTTGATATATTGTTTGGCATTTGCAGTATCGTTTTGCAGCAGACACTAATCTAAATGTCATTGTTGCAAGACAGCATTACTCTATATGTATAAATTTATGATTAAAGTTGAAACATCATTCGCATTGTTTCCTGCTGTGGCCTTGCAATTTTTTGAAAGTCTGAAGCCAAATACTATGACTGAATGAAATACAAAAAGCGTATTATTTTATAAGAGGAGACTGCTTTATAATATCTGCCATTGATCTTTCACAGAAAAAAAAAATGTGTTTACATCCTGTTTCTCCATATTCACACTTGCTGTGTTTCATGCAATTGATCTGATGATGGGTGGACATATTTTTCCAGTAACGTCTCTTTGTGTTTTTTGAACGACAGTCTCATTGGGAATCCTCTTTCCTTTAATATTTATACAGAATTAACATCAAATTAATAAGTGTTTTAAACTAAAATGACACAGATAACAAACAAAGTAGTTATACCATTATGTTAATGTGCCTACATGAAATACTTAAATACAATATGTTATTGTAGGATGTGGATTAGAAACTTCCCTGTTCATTTTTAATAAGGCACATTTAATTCACAAACTGAGAGCTGTAAATTAATAAATAGGATATGATTAATTAAATAAATGATTGCACAAAATCAAACACAAAATACCAAGGGAACAAGTAAATCCAAATATCCATTTCTCTATCAGTAAGTCTGTAGACACAGACAATGTAGTATAGTGATTAAGGCACTAAACAGTACACCACAAAGCAGTCTGTTCAATCCCTTACTCTGAGCAAGTGTCTTAACCTGAAAGTGCCCCAATTATTAAAAGAAAATATGAAATGTTGCAATTAGTTCAGAGCTTTCATTGCACCGTGGGTAAAGATCTTGGCCAAATGCATAATAAAAATCTAGACTTTTTTTAGGAGCCGTGCACTGGACTAGAGCCGATCCCTATAATTTTTATGCTATTATATATTTACTATAATATAGTAGTAGTAGTAGTAGTAGTAGTAGTAGAGCTTTATTGTCATCCTAACAATATACTTACAGTACACAGTGGGACGAAATATCGTCCTCCAGAGTCAAAAGGTGCAGTACACAAGATATATATATATATATATATATATATATATATATATATATATATATATATATATATAACAAAAAGCGCCAGAGAGTTGGCCGAGTCTTGGCTATCAGATAAAAACGCCATCAACAGACACTTGGACATAAACCCAGCATATGCCAACTTAAGAAGGACATATGCACTTTAATTAAACGATACACCCCCCCCCCCCCTTGATCATACTGACTTAGTCACCGCCACCCCCCCCATTCCCCCAATCCCCCACCCCCCCCCATACTGAATGTGTTGATATATATTGCCTTTGATTCTTGTAAGTCTAAGCATTATCCTCTGATGAAGACCCCTGACAGGGGTGATACGTGATTCGTTTTTTCTCCCTTTGTGGATCTCCAACTGCAAATTATATATATATATATATAAAACTAAAAAACATATACAGTATTAAGTAGTATTTTGTAATCCAGAGAGAGTGTGGAGTAAAGAGTCCAGTGTGGAGGAGGGCAGCATGGTGTTCAGGAGCCGGACTGCTTGGGGAAAGAAACTATTGCACAATCTCGCAGACCTGCTCCTGATGCTGCAGAGTCGTCTTCCAGATGGAAGAGGAGTAAACAGTTGGTGGGAGGGGTGGTGGGAGTCAGCCATGATGCTAGTGGCTTTATGAAGGCAGCGTGAGGTGTAGATCTCCTGCAGACTGGGTAGAGAGCTGCCAATGATGCACTCAGCAGTCCGCACAATCCTCTGAAGGGCTTTGCGGTCGGAGGCATGGCAGTTTCCATACCAGACTGTAATACAGCTGGTCAGGACGCTCTCTATGGTGCTTCTGTAGAAGGTGGTAAGTATGGGTTTAGGGAGGTGCACCTTCTTCAGTCGTCGCAGGAAGTAAAGACGCTGCTGGGCTCTTTTTGTAAGATAGTAGGTGTTTTTGGTCCAGGACAGGTCCTCTGTGATATGAACACCTAGGAACTTGGTGCTCTTCACTCTCTCTACTGTGACGCCATCAATGTTGAGTGGGAGATGGACAGCCTTTGTCTTCCTGAAGTCAACAATCAACTCTTTTGTCTTTTCAACATTAATTTTCAACATTGTGAATTTCCCATTGGGATTAATAAAGTATCTATCTATCTATCTATCTATCTATCTATCTATCTATCTATCTATCTATCTATCTATCTATCTATCTATCTATCTATCTATCTATCTATCTATCTATCTATCTATCTATCTATCTATCTATCTATCTATCTATCTATCTATCTATCTATCTATCTATCTATCTATCTATCAGAGACAGATTATTGTCTTTACACCAAAGTGCCAACCGTTCCACCTCTTCTCTGTACGCCACATCATCGTCATTCTCAATGAGTCCCACTACTGTAGTGTCATCGGCGAACTTGATCATGTGGTTTGTGTCAGAGTTGGAGGTGCAATCATGGGTCAACAGCGTGAAGAGTAGCGGGCTCAACACACAACCCTGGGCGGCACCTGTGCTCAGTGTGATGGTGTTAGATCTTTTATTCCCAATCTGTACTGTTTGAGGTCTTTCAGTGAGAAAGTCCAGAATCCAGTTGCAGGTGGAGGTGTTGAGTCCGAGCAGATCCAGCTTACTGATCAGCTTCCTGGGAATGATAGTATTGAATGCTGAGCTGAAATCAATGAACAGCATTCTTACATGTGCATTGCGGTGATCCAGATGTGACAGGATCAGGTGGAATACCATTGAAATTGCATCGTCAGTTGATCGATTTGATTGATATGCAAACTGTAGAGGGTCCAGTTTGGGGGGCAGCTGATTCTTTATGTGACTCAAAACTAATCGCTCAAAGCACTTTATAATGATTGGAGTGAGTGCCACTGGGCGGTAGTCATTGAGTTCTGAGGCTGTAGCTGTCTTTGGGACAGGTCTGATGGTGGTGTTTTTAAAACATTGTGGCACAACAGCTTGGCTCAGGGAGATGTTAAAGATGTCCACTAGGACATCAGTCAGCTGGTCAACACAAGCTCTGAGCACACGTCCAGGTATGTTATCTGGTCCAGCAGCTTTGTGTGGGTTGACCCTGGTGAGAGTCCTTCTCACACTAGTTGCAGACAGGGACAAAACTTGATTGTCTGACGAGGGGATGGTCTTCCATGCTGGTTTTAGTATTATATATACTGTAAATATTTTTTTAAACATTTAACTAATAAGTGACAATATCGATATCTTCCTGGTTTGTGTAACATGGTGTTTTTGAATTTTGAGTGAGACTTGAAGAGAGTGGCTACGGTGCAGAGTGATATGAGACATGCTGAGCTTTCTCTCTTCTGTGCTGTATTTTATTTATTTTTTCCTTCTTTGTCAACTGCTTAGTCTGCAATTTGGTTTATTTTTCTGTTAAAACAACTCCCCCTGCTTGGGTATAAAGGGCTGTGAGAAAGTAACAGCTTTCCACGTTTTCATTGTCCTTAAAGGTTTACAGTGGCAGTTTGGCTTGTTGGAATAAAACTTTGAGCCACTTTGATTAATGTCTAGTTGGAAAAACTCAAAATATTTTAAAACTCATTTGCAAATGGAAGGAGGTAAACATATTTTTAAAATTACTTTGGATTCTTCTATCATTCTATATGAATCTACATACTGCTACCATGGGAGATCTTCAGTAGCCCAGCTGATCCATACATGATGTAAGGTTAAACAACTTTTCTCCTTTTTCAGTAAATGAATGACCAACATTTCCTTTAATAGATCCATTCATTTTTAGGACCAAAAGATTTCACAAGAATCATGTAACAATCCCTTGATCATGAGTCAGTTTTCCGTGATAAATAAGCACATTGGCATTGGTTCCTAATGCAAGTAAGATTAATTGGTATAAAACTTCTGTAAATGTGTATTTTTGAGAAAAAAAAAAGTTTAAAATACTGAAAAAAAATACAAACCTTCGCCACTTTTCTTTGAATTTTTAATTTAGGTTAACTAATTTACTCATGGTATTAATAAACTTTATCTGATCTAATCTAACTATATTCTCACATATTACGGTGTACAATTCAAACTCACCAGTTTTTTGCAGAAGGTTGCTCAGTTATGCACTGTGCCTGCTTCAGGTTTCCTAAATTGACATTGTCTACTGCCCTCTTGCATTCCAGTTAAATGTCTGATGCCTGACCTGAGCTATGTCATTCAAGCTTACCAGTTGCTATATATCTGTGTTTTGACAAGAAAGCTACTCTTTAATGTTGTCTGTCCAAATTCAGAATGGTGATGAAAGGAAAAATTCCACATCATTGGCATTTTAGGATAAATGATTGTAGCCTTTTGCAGGTTTCTGTTTTTTATGTTTTTGTTTTGTGAAACCAGTGATTGAGTGTGGATGGTAGAACTTCAATACACAGTTAGTGCTTTGTGCAATTAGTGGGAATTATGGAGGGATTAAAACAATGGAAGACTTGCTTAAACATATTGGAAAGGATAGTTGATCAATGCCTTAAAGAGATTACATGCACTGACAAACTCCTGATTGGAGTCAGAAAAGAAGAGCAATTTTCATTTTGAGATATATATCAGGGAAAGTAATTGAAGGGAACAGGAAGACATACTGTGCATTCATAGATTTAGAAACAAAAGTGTATTATAAAGTACCCAGATGGTCTACTGATTAAAAAAAAAGAGGGTGCCAGAAAAGATTATTAGAACAGTACAAAAATGTTATGTCAGAGTAAATGCAGTGATGCAAATGGAAACTTGAGAAATGGAGAGTTTTGAAATAAATGTAGATTTGTCATTAGTAGTAGTGTGACGAGATCTCGCGAGATCAGATTTGTCTTGTGAGATGCGTCTGGTCTCGCGAGAACGCGACGATATCCTTGCGCTATTGGCATGATGGAGTGTGAGGGAGAAGTAAGGATAGAAGATGCGCCCGCGACATTTAAATCGTTGGTGTGGAAACATTTTGGATTCCTTATGGAAATAAGAAACGGCGAAAAAATGACAGACAAGACAAAGACAATTTGCAAACACTGTAAGAAAGTGTTAATACCGTACACCTCTGCTAACACAAGCACTATGCAAAAGCATTTAGAAAACAACCACAGCTCGTTACTAAAAGCTGCGCCTGTGAAGAAAACGGAAAGCAATTCAGTTCGCATGAAAGGGCAAACAACCATAACAAATGCCTTTGCAGCTAAACTTCCACCATCCAATGCAAGAGCCACGGCAATAACAAGAGACATCGGTGTTTTCATTGCAGCCGATATGAGACCATTTTCTGTGGTGGAAAATCTGGGATTTCAGCGACTCATCCACACACTGGAACCAAAGTATGCCATCCCGTCACGCGCACATTTTACTCGCACGGTGGTCCCGACCCTCTACAGGGAGTGCAAGGTAAACGTTGTACAGGCTCTGAAAGAGGCAGAAACCATCGCCATAACTACAGACGGTTGGACTTCTAGGTGTACACAGAGCTATATCACAATTACAGCCCACATTATCAACAGTAATTGGGAAATGGTACATTTTGTACTGCAGACGCGCCCACTTTTTGAATCACACACAGGGGCAAACGTCGCTGAAGTTTTACAAGAAGCTGTCACACAGTGGGGTCTTAAAAAGCCAAACCATTGCATCGCTATTGTAACAGACAATGCGCGTAATATGGATGTGGCTGTGCGCGAGGCAGGATTTGAGGCGCACATCAAATGCTTCACACACACAATAAATCTCGCTACACAGGCTGGCCTCGGTTTTGCGCGTGTCGCTCGTGTGCTCCGGCGGGTGAGACGTGTAACTGCTTTTTTTCACTGGAGTTCGACAGCTGCCGCGATACTGACGTCTAAGCAGAAGCTGCTACAACTGCCACCGCACAAATTAATAATGGACGTCACCATGCGATGGAATTCATCATTGGATATGCTGGTTCGTTACCTGGAGCAGCAGACTGCTATAGCAGCACCGCTCACCAGCCCAGAAATAAGACAAAATGCCCGAAACATTGACACACTGGATACCTGCGAATTTCTTGTGAAAAAATGTAGACATGCTTATATTCTTAAAAAAGAACATGACCATATCTTAGGCTGTTCTGTATAGGTCATTACCTCATTACCTAGGTCTTAGCTCTTTTTCCATGCTTAAGAAAATTTTGTTCATTGTTTTGCACTCTGAATTTTAAGACAGCACTACTTTGATAGTTACACTAATTATGGTTAATTGCACGTAAAGGGATATTTGTGTTGTTTATTATTTATTTTTATTTATACTATTTAATTTTATTGTGCAATTAATTGCCTGTCAGTTTGTGGCAAAATATTTTGCAGTGTTTACATGTTATTACTGCATATCATTCATCAAAATAGAAGTTTTATTTCATAAAGTTGATTTCAAAATGGACATGCATTTTTTGCATTTTGTGTTTTTCAGTTAAATAAAAGGCTATTTTTGCTATATATTTAAACATTGAGGATTTCTTTAAAAAAAATGTCTAAAAGTCTCGTCTCGTCTCGTTCTCGTGAACCCAGTCTCGTGTCTCGTCTCGTCTCGTGGGAAAAGCGTCTCGTCACACCCCTAGTCATTAGGGATCAGCAGTCAGTCCATACCTTTTTGTATTGATCATTGACACAGTAATGGAAATGAAGAGCTAATGATTTAACCATATTGCAGATATGGAAGACGAACTACAGAGAAGAGTATAGAATTGGCAATAAGTCAACAGAATATAAAGGTTTAAGAGTAAACAACTGGAAAGACAAAAGTTATGCTGTGCAGTAAAAGAGGAGATAAGAGAGTTATAGCTGTAGACAGAAGAAATATAACGCTAAAACAAGTAAACCTCTTCATATATTTGGGTTTAATGTTCAAGGCAAAAAAGGAGAGACTTAGAGCAGGATGGATACAATGGAATTAAGTGGTTGGAATTATAAATGATTAAAGATTGGCAGGAAAATAAAGTTGTAGAGGGCGGCACGGTGGCGCAGTGGTAGCGCTGCAGCCTCGCAGTAAGGAGACCTGGGTTCACTTCCTAGGTCCTCCCTGCGTGGAGTTTGCATGTTCTCCCCGTGTCTGTGTGGGTTTCCTCCAGGTGCTCCGGTTTCCTCCCACAGTCCAAAGACATGTCTGTTTAGGTGCATTGGCAATCCAACAATTGTCCCTAGTGTGTGTGCCCTGTGGTGGGCTGGTGCCCTGCCCAGGGTTTGTTTCCTGCCTTGAGCCCTGTGTTGGCTGGGATTGGCTCCAGCAGACTCCCATGACCCTGTAGTTAGGAAATAGCGGGTTGGATAATGGATGGCACCCTGCCCGGGATTGGTTCCTGCTTTGTGCCCTGTGTTGGCTGGGATTGGCTCCAGCAGACCCCCGTGACCCTGTAGTTAGGAATATAGCGGGTTGGATAATGGATGGATGGATGAAGTTGTCGAAGACTGTGCTCTGATCATCAGGAAGGAGGAGGAACTGCTTATCAGAGCAGAATTGCATATGCTTAAGTGAGTGCTGGGAACTCTCTTTAAGTCCACAAAATGACAGAGGTCATAAGTATTATGGAGAAAGTTCTTAAAAGTAGAATAAAGTGGTTTGGGCAGGTTACCCAGTGGATGACTTGACTGTTAAAGCATGGCAGCTGTTGGTGAACAGATCAAGACTGAAAAGAATACAGAGGCTTAGGTGTAGAGCCATGGAAGAAAGAGATTTGAAAGTGCTGGGTCTGAGAGCACAAAGTACTGTGCACAGGGATAAATGGGGGCTGAGCACAGGGGTCCAGATGGCTGAGCTAAGCTTCCTAATTTTTGGGAAGCAGTTTAACAGACAGTTTAAGTAGAATAGGCAAATTTAGATTTTTATGTAATTATTTGAATTTGTGCTTTATGGGGCCTCAACGAGAAAAGTAGTGCCAGTTCTCTATAAGGCATTTTGAGCTGTCTCTGTACATTTGACACATTGTTCAGTTTTGCATGTGTGCTACAGTATATATTGTGCACCTGTGCTAAACCATTAAGGACCCATTCACACCTAAGCATTTGTTTAACATTTTAGTGCAAGACTTGAATCCTAAACTTTTTGAAAAGTTATTTTCCATTATTTTCAATGACACCATTCACACCTAAGCATTTTAGCAGCAAGTAGTTTAGAAAACTCTTGCATGAAGCAGTTTTTGAGCTTTTTTTGGTGAAATGCTTGTTTCATTAAAATTAATGGTTTAACTCTCATAAAACACTGGGAAAAAAATAAGAGTGTTTTAGAGTGTGTTTACAGGAAGTCTGTGCCTTTTCCTGGATGAAGCAGCTCACTGAAACTATAAAAACAAATGCCAATGTAGTCATGCAGGCACATGCATTGGTCTTCTAGTGACAGCTGTTGAGGGACAGATTAAGGTTTGTGGCTGGCAATCAAGTGAGAAGGATTCAATAAAGGTTATTGGTATCCATTTAGTTTTAATTAGGTTAAAATTTAGAACAGATGTTTTAACAGATAGGCAGAATTATGGCACCAAGCTCTTCCTCACAGCACCATATGGGATTTGCATGTGCCCATGCATTTCTAGATTGATTGATATTATTAAGCATGTTTAACTGAGTATTACTACCTGTTTTAACACTGAACACTTAAAATGTGTTGTTGATATGTCTCAATTAAAAAAATATATGTTTAGCCCATCATGATGTGGATAACGTCCAACCCTAATCTGAGCTCTCATATATGTATCTCACTGTTTCAGAAATTCTTTAGCAAATAACCTGATTAAAACTAAAAATATACTTTATTACTGTTTCTGTTACCAGATTACATGCAATACTCTACTCTACTTGGCTGTATGATTGAGCCCAGAAAATAATTGGTGAACCATGCACCATATGTGCTTCTTGCCTTACACCCAGTGCTGCTGTGATAATCAGTGGCTCCGAGTGACCCTAAACTGTGCAGCTTAAATTTACCAAACAGCATGTGCAGGATTACCTCTATATGAATATAACACATGTCCAGTTCTATTGAGTTGATTACTGCTGTGCGTGGTAACCCCTTCCTGACTAGCTGTTGCTAAATGACCAGATCACGCACTTGCGTTACATTGCAGCAGCATGCAATATATGTATGTTTTTTGTGAAATTACAAAATGATTTTTCTTTTACATATCACTAATGTGGTTATCGACACCCATGTGTAATCTGGGAATTTTCAGGATGCTGCCTATTAATGACTTGAGAGCCACAACTTATTAAGCAGTTCACTACAACTGTTAAAAAAAAAAAAAAAATGCAAAATCTTATCTAAACACAATGCTTTAGTTTAAAAGATCCCTTACAGTCAAGCTTAGCCTTCTGTGCATGCAAAGTGCACATCACTTGTATATGTATGCAACTGCAAATTATATTTCCTAAAATGAATATTAATTCTTTCGCAGCGTACAACAAAAAGTACTTATGGTTTCTTTATTAAAAAAAACTTTCTTTTTCCATTTACACAGGAGGAAACACTTGCTCTAAGAAAAGAAGGAATTGGAGTAGTTCTGGACTCAGAATTGCCCCATTTAATTGGCATTGATGATGATTTGCTAAGTACAGGCATCATTCTGTACCATTTAAAGGTAAGAAAGAACTGTCTTTTTTGTACTTTTTGTTCATTTCATATTTGTTCTGAATCTTTTGCCCTAAACTGACTTTAAATAAGCTATATATGAATTTATGCATACACATTCCTGACACAGTTACTATCTATATGAATTTTGCAACATTTCTTGTGTTAAATTAGACACTCTGTTTCCTTCAGATCGCATGTTAGAATAATCGAAAACTCAAAATTGAATGAGCTTGAGTATGTACTTGTGTGTGTGTGATGCCATGGACTGGCACCTTACCCATGGCTGTTTTCTGCTTTAGGCTGTAAACCTTGCAATAGAAAAGGTGGATTAAGAAAATGAATGAATAGATGAGTGAATTATTGAGATTTGCTATGGTGGGTATATATTGCAAGTGAATAAATAGATAAAATAAATGTTAAAACCAGATTCCAGTTAAGTTCATTGTTTTTCATTTTAAACCCAAGAAGATTACAATGCAGGAAATGCATTTCTCACATGACACCTTTATCATGAACAGTATCACAAGCATCAGCTGCATTTGAGTGACTCAAATGTGTTATCACCTCACACTTACTGTAAGCATCATTTGCATAATTCATATACAGTATATATACTGTATGTGTGTGTGTTGTGCATGAACTAGTTCAAAAGAGTTTCTTCATTGAACAAGCACATTTTTCTAAGAACGATGAACTTAACTTTACGTATTTGCAAGTGAAGAACTTGAACATGAGCTAGTTCCATTTTATGTGACATTCTGGATCTGTTTTAGGTCCAGATTAAAAGTTTTGCCTTACACTATAATGTTGGGGTGTAGCTGAATATGGAATTCGGATAAGCACAAATAGTGGATTTTTACAAATATTTATTTCATACGAATATTTTGCCATTTATTTGAATTCGGGGGAAAAATAACATAAAATCTAATAGCCACTGTCTGTATCTGCCTGCTTCTGCTTAAGCTGCACACCCACTGACACAAGCATGTGGTGAAGTTCAGTTTTCGCTTTTAGGAAAACGTTGTACTTCGCGAGCCTTGCAGCGTAATAGGTTAATGCACCTACATGTTGGTTCCACGGTCACCATTTGTGTCACACGTTTGGAAATACAGCAGTAATTAATATGTATACCTGCATCTATTTAATTTTTTTTTTGTCTGGGAGGATATTAGCATATATGGTTATATGTGTTTGTTGCTGGGTATAACTCAATAAAGTGTATTTAAATAAAGTCTTCATAATTATTGTATTTTATTCAAGAACACTGTAATAGCCTAATATAAGGCATGCAAATTTGAAAAAAGTAAACTCATGGTACACGCATTAGAAAGACTCAGTTAAGATGTGGGAGATTGTTTTATGGTCAGATGAGACCAAAATGGAACTTAGACTTCAAAGTGGTACGATGTAAAACTAACACGGTCCATGCCTCAAGAAACACTATACTCATAGTGAAATATGGTGGTGGCAACATCATGCTATGGGGAAGCTTTTCATGTGCTGGGAGTGGGAATCTTTTCAGACAAGAAGGGACAATGGATGACACAAATACTGCACAATATTGTAGGAGAGCTTGTTCCAGTCTTTTATTAACCTACGGCTTGGGAGAAGATTTATCTTTCAATATGACAATGATCCTAAACATAAGGCGAAAGCAACACTAGAATGGCTCAAAAACAGAACGGTGGATGTTTTGAAATGGCCAAGTCAAAGACCTGATCTTATCTACTATTGAGAATCTGTGACACTATTTTAAAACTGCTGTCCTAAAGGATCTCTATCAATTCTGCCAAGAAGAATGGGGAAGTCCTGAACAATACGCAAAACTGATACATACTTAGCCTAAAAGAATTAAGGCTGTTATTGCAGCAAAAGGGTTCTTGACAAAGTGTGAATGTATAAGGCATGAATACCTATCCAGAGTTGGTCGTCTTCAGTTAACACTAGAATCCTTGAAGCCTACGAAAAAACTTGTAATCCTGACCCACCTTAAATTCAGACAGACTTCCTCTTTTTGGGCGCATACACCGTCCGCATGACACTGCCAGATCTAAACACTAGTGTGGCAAATTGCTGGCGTATTAAAATGACTATAGCTACAGGTGGAAGTCCCATTTTACTTTATGGTGCCAAGCAGTGTTGTGCTCCAGTGCAGCAGTCTAATAGCCAGCAAAAATGCTGTGAAGAAGCTGTCTGTTGTTACGGTCCTACCTTTGTCCAGTCTGATAGCGGTCACGGGACATCACAACTTTGATTGCTGGTACCACAAATAGTTCTGAGCAGGCATCAATCAAAGCACCAACTGTGGTCATCGCTGCTGTTGTGAAAAGAATGGAGATAAACGGCATCAACTCAGAGTGGGAGAGGGAAGTTCATTGTACCACGTGAATGTCACTGAGAGAATAAAACAATAATAAAAATAGGGTTAACTTTTACAAGTAGTCAAAATTTACACAAATCAATTGTATGTTATTTTTATTTTATAATAATAATAATAATAATAAATAAATAATAATAATAATAGCAGCTTACTACTCAAAACGCAGAGCGCTGAGACTCAAACCGACAACCTTTTGGTTATAAAGCAGCAGTTCTTACCTCTGCATAATCCAAGAATACATATTAGCTTTCCGTCGATTGACATTTGAGCTTGGGTTTGTAACTCATTGACAATATGCAAATTGAATAATTTTTTTCTTTTTTTTAACTAGGTTATATTTTTTGAATAAAAGTGCATGTGTTTATTTGATATTTGGACTAAAGCCTTCATGCATTATACACTTCACATCATCATTAGTATAACATGGAAAAAGTTTGTTTTAGGTGTGCGTTCAGCATTTCTTGCCTTGCATTTCTTTTCATCCTACACTTACCCAGATCTTTGTAGATACGGAACACATGTAAAATGCATGTATTCCAAATAACGACATACTGTGTTATTTACCCTATACAACTCCAAGCACTTCACACGCAGATAAGGAGTCTTCGCTTGAGCTGGGAGAACTTTTTGCCCGAGTTAGCTCCGTCAAGGGGGGAAGATCGGATAGCAAGCTGTTTGCTGCTTGTGCTGATCGCTACATTTACAAAACGAAAGACGCTGATGGAGAGTTGCAAAGGAATTTAAGGTGGGCTGGAGTTTTTTCGTAGGCTTCAGGGATTCTAGTGTTAAAGACCTACAGAAAATGGTTTATTTTGATTTTGGAAAGGTATTGTTATGGCATAATAGTTTGCAATAAAAATACTGAATGGATAAATATTTGTACACACATGCAAAAAATTATGAGGATTTTCAAGGGGATTGGATACTTTTGCACACCAATGTATATCCTATTACATATCATAAAATATATGTATATTTTTTTTCCTTCACTAAAATTGTTTTAGGAGGGAAGGACGTATGTTGGCCGAGATGATGCTGCAACTGAGCAGGATATAGGTGAGCATGCCTTTCATATTGCTTTTGTGTTTGTTTGTTTTGTTTTGTTTTTTTCCCAAGTTTTCCTATTACATCTACCAGACTTTTAGCATTTTATGGAGTGTGCCTCCCAACCCCTTCAACTCTGGAATGTTTACCGGCATAGGATAGACTATCCAGGTTTCTTTGTTGCTACACATTTAGAAAGAAAAATATGTGTCTTTCTGAGATAATGTAAATAACATTCATTTTGGAAGGGTTCTGAACTTAATTTTTTATATATTTGTTGATATTTATTGCTATAATTCTTTTGAGGTAGTTCTTCATGGCCTTGATTTGGAGAGTGAGCACTGTGTGTTTGAAAACCTCAATGGCACTGTGACCCTAATTCCATTGAACATGGCTCAGTGTTCAGTTAACGGAATTCAGATTGAGGAACCCACACAACTTAACCAAGGCAAGTATGCCCTCGTCTGCATTCACTCTGAAATGTCATTATAATATTGCTATCGTTAGCTCTAAAATGTATTTCATATCCAGTTTGTGCTTTAATGCTGCCTGCATTTTTTTTTTTGTTCTACATATTTGCATTTTGCAGTTTTTCTTCCACATTGTAAAGTTATGTATGCCTGGTTATTTGAGAACTGTAAATTGGCCTAAAATTACTGTGATTATAACTATGTGCACATGTTTGGATCATTATTGGATGGTGCCTCATCCAGAGTTGGTGCCTGCCTTACACTTCCCAATACAAGTTTGAGATCCTACTACCCTAACCTGGATAAACACTCTGAATGACAAGTTAAGTTGTATGTCATTGAGGATGTCAAGACGCAACACAAAAATAAAATTAACAGTTATGGTGTCATGAAAAAAGTACAAAGATGCTGATGTTTTGAAACAACTAGATTTGTTGCCAAATTTAATATTTTGATGATATTGACAGTGATTGAGATAATGACAGTCAGTTATATGATGTGAAATCTTTAGGGTCTGGAGCTGATGCAGATATCTGCCCCGAGAACATTTCTCCATCACAAGGCATCTGACTTGTCACAATTGCCAGACTGAAGTACATTGACATTGTTCCGCCCACTGACTACAAACAGTCACCAACTACCAAATGTGTTACGTGCACAAGTATGGACTGCGCAATGAAACTGCATTATATTTAAGGCACATGTGCTTCATAGCCTGCAGTCTGTGAAGTGCCATGCTTCTAGGACTTTCATTAAAATAGAGACTTTTAGTCATGTTGTTGGTGAAAATAAAGTAATTAACAGTTTCTTTACATTTCTCACAGAGTTACTATTTATAATAAAATGATTGCTTTCTAATACATTTCTTTACATTTTTAATGAGTTTTGATCGAGTTCTTTATTTATCCCTTATCCATAGACCTGTACTGCAGCCTCTTGGTAATAAACAGTGCAGTTGTCAATGTGTTAAGCGGGTTTGAAAATTTATTTATGAGCAACATCAGCAGCACTTGCCAAGACTTTCTCAAGTTATTCTCCTTTTAGTATTGGGTTCTGTGCTTTAATAAAATGCTCAGTGAACATATTATGAAAAGTCTTCATAAGAATTGAGCAGTCATTCTGTACATGCTGGTGTTTTTTGTTATTTTTTTTTAATATATTATTTATCAGTGTTCACTTTATCCTTCACATACACAAATACATACGTACAAAACAGACTTTCTTGAAAGGAATCCTCTTTGCCACTTTTTTCTCTTTTTTATGATTTTTGGTTACGGCTGGAGGTTAATCAGATGAAGATGAGTATTAGATTTTTTTCTCTCTTGTTTTTATCCCTTTTTCTTTTGCCTTTAGAAAGTCTCTGTTAATTTGCTGCCTCCCTAATGTAGCACATGTACATACCTTAAGGCTGAAGTGCCCGTTTAAGTCTCGCACTCAGCTGAAGCAATGTGAATTCTATTACCAAACATTTGTACGTGCAGAAGGCTCTGCCAGAGCCTCGGGCATTGTGATTTAATTGGCAGATGGAGTTGATAGCGCTGTGAGGTTTAAGTGGGAGGAGGATTAGCCTTTCACAAGAAAAAGTGCTTCTGAAACTTTTCAGTCCCAAGAGGCAATTGTGTCTGGTAGCAAAATAATCTATTCTTCGCTTCCCTCTTGAGATGAGAAAAGAGCAGGGAATGAAGAAAGGGCACCTGCTTTTATGAGAAAGGGATAGCTTTGTGCTTAACAATTTCAGTTTATCCAGTAATTTCTCTTGGAGGTTCACAATCTGAAGTCGTTTACTGTGTACAAGTGATTAGACATTTCATCAAACCAATCTCTAGCTGTTCTGAAGATAGCAAAAAAGAAGCTTGAATACTATGTGCTTAACTGCCACAGGCTATGTTTATCAGTAATCAAATAGTTCAGGAGATTTCTTTTTATGTGGAGGATTACTAATACACACTGCATGATTTTAGTAAATGAGGAACTGCCAAAGACTTAAGGATTGTATTTTCAGTAGTACGCGCTAAACAATATATGTGACTCAGTATGAATGTGGCTTGCCCATGATACAGCAAAATCTCTGGATGATGAAGGGGAAAATTGACAATTATACTTAATCCCAAGGGTAATTAGTTAAAAATAAGTAATCACAAGAAATTTTTATTATGTTCCTGCAATGAACTAGTGCCCTACTGTTGGTTGATTTCTGTCTTGCATGCTACCAGTATAGGCTCCACGCCTCCACAACGCTTGACCCTGAACTGAATAGAGTGGGTGTGAGAATGTTATATTAATTCCTTTTACTTATGGCATAAACAGAAATGAGGACAGAAAATAATGCTGGGCGGTATGACCAAAATTCTATATCACGGTATCTTTCAAAATTATACATTTTCCACTGCACTTACTACGGTAGACTGGCTAAGAATAACCTATTCCACTGTCATGAGCATTGTACATTGTACAAAAAAACATTTTAATGTGCACACAAGTATTAATACAGGTTTGCATGGCCCCGTAAAGTGATAGTTTTGAAGGGGGTGGCACTAATGAAGAGAAGGAATCACATTGCATGACAGTTGCGATCAAAATATAGAATCTTTTTTATTGAACAAATTTTGCAAACAACTTAAACTAAAATTCTGACAACATATTTTCAACCATCCAAAGAGGAATTTAGACTTAGTAAAATATCCAGAGGTGCTTGTCAAAACTTGTATTGCACTGAAAATTGTCTTTTGTCTATTGTCTTAGAAAAGGAATAAATAGTAAATATTTTTGTAAACCAACTACACTTTCTGTTAATCTTAACAATTTCTGTCCACTGACACATTAAAGTGACTTTTTAAACAGCTTTACCATCATTAAACTGCATAATATTTAAACTAATAAATAATAACAAAATAAATAATATTGCAGCTTCCAGTGATAATACTATTACTTCAAGACTTAAAGCCCAGGTGCTTGGTGATGACATCTTTTTTTTTATTTTTTTTTTTTTAATATTTTTATTTTATTAATTTTCATTGTAATCATTCCATACAAACAGATCAATTTATAACCCAACAAATTTGAAGACAAATCAAACCCCACCCCTGAGAAGGAGAGCTTAGCTAAAGGAAAATTGCTTTAAGCTTTTTAATAAGGCAACATTAGACAAAAGAAGGGGAGAAGTAAATATCTATATTAAAATAATATTGATTAAATCCTGCCAAGTTTTGAAAAAATTTTGTACAGATCCTCTAACTGAAAATTTGATTTTTTCCAATTTCAAATAATATAAAACATCAGTTTCCCACTGACTTATAAAAGGAGAATTAGGATTCTTCCAATTTAACAAAATAAGTCTGCGTGCCAAGAGTGTAGTGAATGCAATCACCGTTTGTTTGTCCTTCTCCAATTCAAGTCCATCTGGAAGGACACCAAACACAGCTGTTAGTGGGTTAGGAGGGATTGTGATACTAAGGCTGTCTGAGAGGCACTTAAAAATTTTTGTCCAAAATGATGTTAGTTTGGTGCAGGCCCAGAACATGTGACCCAGTGAGGCAGGAGCTTGGTTGCAGCGCTCGCAGGTTGGATCCTGGCCTGGAAACATTTTGGACAGTTTTAAGCGAGACAGATGAGCTCGATATATAATTTTTAGTTGAATAATTCTATGCTTTGCGCATATAGAACTCGAGTGAATTCTCTGCTTTGCTACCTTCCACTCCTTTTCTGATATATTGATTAAGAGATCTTCTTCCCAATGTCCTCTTGGATCTTTGAAAGGTAGGGACTCTAATAAGATTTTATATATTGCGGAAACAGTGTTTGTTTCCTCGGAATTGAGCAGTATTTTTTCCAGCATTGTGGAGGGTGCAAGGTGGGGGAAATCGGGCAATTTCTGTTTAACAAAATTTCTAATTTGAAGATAGTAAAAGAAATGTGTAGCTGGGAGGTTAAATTTTGAACGTAATTGTTCAAAAGATGTAAATATGTTGTCTATATAAAGATCTCTGAGCATTTTAATCCCAAAACTTTTCCAGGTATTAAAAACTGGATATACTTGCGAAGGTTGAAAGAGGTGGTTCCCTTGCAGAGGTGATTGGTGATGACATCTTTACAAACTGAACCATCATTAAGGCAAACTGCATTAATATGGACCTTGCTTCAAGCTAAGCTATATACAGGTGCTGGTCATAAAATTAGAATATCATGACAAAGCTGATTTATTTCAGTAATTCCATTCAAAAAGTGAAACTTGTATATTAGATTCTTTCATTACACACAGACTGATGTATTTCAAATGTTTATTTCTTTTAATGTTGATGATTATAACTGACAACTAATGAAAGTCCCAAATTCAGTATCTTGGAAAATTAGAATATTGTGAAAAGGTTCAATATTGAAGACACCTGGTGCCACACTCTAATCAGCTAATTAACTCAAAACACCTGCAAAAGCCTTTAAATGGTCTCTCAGTCTAGTTCTGTAGGCTACACAATCATGGGGAAGACTGCTGACTTGACAGTTGTCCAAAAGACGACCATTGACACCTTGCACAAGGAGGGCAAGACACAAAAGGTCATTGCTAAAGAGGCTGGCTGTTCACAGAGCTCTGTGTCCAAACACATTAATAGAGAGGCGAAGGGAAGGACAAGATGTGGTAGAAAAAAGTGTACAAGCAATAGTGATAACCGCACCCTGGAGAGGATTGTGAAACAAAACCCATTCAAAAATGTGGGGGAGATTCACAAAGAGTGGGCTGCAGCTGGAGTCAATGCTTTAAGAACCACCATGCACAGACGTATGCAAGACATGGGTTTCAGCTGTCGCATTCCTTGTGTCAGGCCACTCTTGAACAAGAGACAGCGTCAGAAGCGTCTTGCCTGGGCTAAACACAAAAAGGACTGGACTGCTGCTGAGTGGTCCAAAGTTATGTTCCCTGATGAAAGTAAATTTTGCATTTCCTTTGGAAATCAAAGTCCCAGAGTCTGGAGGAAGAGAGGAGAGGCACAGAATCCACGTTGCGTGAGGTCCAGTGTAAAGTTTCCACAGTCAGTGATGGTTTGGGGTGCCATGTCATCTGCTGGTGTTGGTCCATTGTGTTTTCTGAGGTCCAAGGTCAACACAGCCGTCTACCAGGAAGTTTTAGAGCACTTCATGCTTCCTGCTGCTGACGAACTTTATGGAGATGCAGATTTCATTTTCTAACAGGACCTGACACCTGCACACAGTGCCAAAGCTACCAGTACCTGGTTTAAGGACTATGGTATCCCTGTTCTTGATTGGCCAGCAAACTCACCTGACCTTAACTACAGACCCAACAATTCAGAAGAGCTGAAGGCCACTATCAGAGCAACATGGGCTCTCATAACACCTGAGCAGTGCCACAGACTGATCGACTCCATGCCACGCCGCATTGCTGCAGTAATCCAGGCCAAAGGAGCCCCAACTAAATATTGAGTGCTGTACATGCTCATACTTTTCATGTTCATACCTTTCAGTTGGCCAACATTTCTAAAAATCCTTTTTTTGCATTGGTCTTAATTGATATTCTAATTTTCCAAGATACTGAATTTGGGACTTTCATTAGTCTATCTATCTATCTATCTATCTATCTATCTATCTATCTATCTATCTATCTATCTATCTATCTATCTATCTATCTATCTATCTATCTGTCTGTCTGTCTGTCTGTCTGTCTGTCTGTCTGTCTGTCTGTCTGTCTGTCTGTCTGTCTGTCTGTCTGTCTGTCTGTCTGTCTGTCTGTCTGTCTGTCTAGTTGTCAGTTATAATCATCAACATTAAAAGAAATAAACATTTGAAATTCATCAGTCTGTGTGTAATGAATGAATCTAATATACAAGTTTCACTTTTTGAATGGAATTGCTGAAATAAATCAACTTTGTCATGAGATTCTAATTTTATGACCAGCACCTGTACATAAATAATAAAACTGCAACTTCCATTTATAATGCTATTTGTAGTATAGCCCTACGGAAGCATATTAGGGCCACAGTGAAGAAAAAAAAATACGAACATAGTGAAGAAAAAAAAAAAACTATGTCAAGAATAAAGTTGACATGTTGACTTTATTCTCGACATTTCCACTTTAATCTCATACCTGTAGTTTATTATGTCATTAAAGCAGAATGTCGTAAATTAAACTTCATCCTAAAATCAATGTTTAATTTACTAGATTTTCTCAAACCCCATCATAAGTTAATGTAGCACATTAAATGCTTTGTGTTAAGTGTTCCCCGACCCAGTTGTTAATCGCTACACACTTCTTAAACTGACTTCCTCTGCAGTAATTCATTCACTTCATGATATTCCTGCTCTCGGAAAATTTAGAATACTAAGATAAATGCTTGATATCATTTTCGTGATGAAATGCATTAAACCAGGTATTAAACATGCACGGTAGTGCTGCTCACTCGCAGTAAGGGGTCCCTAGGTGTACGTTCAGTGTAGAGAACTTTATGGCAGGTGTGACGAGGCTCCAGAAAACTGGATGTATGAATGGGTATCGCACAGGTTTAACTTAAATATTGTGTAAATGTTAGATTTGTGATCTGGTGGTCGGAGACACGAACACAGAATTCAATGGATGTTCTTCTGAGCGGGCTTTCTTTATTGCATGCGTGTGCTGTCTGTCTGACGTACCAAACCCCCAATTCCTGTCCTTCCTTTTTCTTTCTCCACATAACCAATTACCACATGATAAACGTCTTTGTGAAATTAAAACTAGTTACAAACTTAGACCACAGAGTGTTCAGAACTTTGAAAAAATCTTTGTTATACATGTTTAATTATACCATCCATTCAGGGTTGTGCCCATCCCAGCAAGCACTGTGTGCGAGGTAGGAGCAAATCCTGAACGGAGCACCAGCACATCGCAGGGTGAATACGAGCAAAACATACACTAGCAGGGTCAATATAGCATAACAAAACCCCATATCGTACATGACTTTGAAAGGAAACTGAAGCACACCAAATAAACCCACCAGAAAAACTGCAAATTCAAGGCAGGGAACACCTGGGACCCCCTTGCTGCGAGGCAGCAGTGCAACCTCCCTGCCACCGTGCCCCCACACGGTTAATACATGCTTTAATGCATTTCATCATGAAAATTATATCAAGTATTTATCTTAACATTCTAAATGTTCAGGGATCAAGAATATCATGAAATTAATATATTCTGTGTGTTGATCGCTGCCTGCGCCTCCTCTTAGTGCAAGAGGAAGTCAGTTTAAGAAGCACGTAGCGATTAACATGGCTCGGGGAACACTTAACACAAAGCATTTAATGTGCTGCATTACTTATGATGGGGTTTAGTTTACGATGTTCTACTTTAATGACAAATTACGTGAATAAAGTCAACATGTCGACTTTATTCTCGTCATGAGCGTCGAGATTAAAGTGGAAATGTCGAGAATAAATTCAATATGTCGTCACACTATTACACAGTACCCAGGTACATTACACAGTATTGAAAAAAAAAAAGTACAATTTGGCTTGCAGTATTATCTAGTAGTATAGAAACAGCATTCACACATTTGAACTTAATGGTCCACATCTGACAGTGCATCCGGAAAGTATTCACAGCGCATCACTTTTTCCACATTTTGTTATGTTACAGCCTTATTCCAAAATGGATTAAATTCATTTTTTTCCTCAGAATTCTACACACAACACCCCATAATGACAACGTGAAAAAAGTTTACTTGAGGTTTTTGCAAATTTATTATAAATAAAAAAATTGAGAAAGCACATGTACATAAGTATTCACAGCCTTTGCCGTGAAGCTCAAAATTGAGCTCGGGTGCATCCTGTTTCCCCTGATCATCCTTGAGATGTTTCTGCAGCTTAATTGGAGTCCACCTGTGGTAAATTCAATTGACTGGACATGATTTGGAAAGGCACACACCTGTCTATATAAGGTCCCACAGTTGACAGTTCATGTCACAGCACAAACCAAGCATGAAGTCAAAGGAATTGTCTGTAGACCTCCAAGACAGGATTGTCTCGAGGCACATATCTGGGGAAGGTTACAGAAAAATTTCTGCTGCTTTGAAGGTCCCAATGAGCACAGTGGCCTCCATCATCCGTAAGTGGAAGAAGTTCGAAACCACCAGGACTCTTCCTAGAGCTGGCTGGCCATCTAAACTGAGCGATCGGGGGAGAAGGGCCTTAGTCAGGGAGGTGACCAAGAACCCGATGGTCACTCTGTCAGAGCTCCAGAGGTCCTCTGTGGAGAGAGGAGAACCTTCCAGAAGGACAAGCATCTCTGCAGCAATCCACCAATTAGGCCTGTATAGTAGAGTGGCCAGACGGAAGCCACTCCTTAGTAAACGGCACATGTCAGCCCGCCTGGAGTTTGCCAAAAGGCACCTGAAGGACTCTCAGACCATGAGAAAGAAAATTCTCTGGTCTGATGAGACAAAGATTGAACTCTTTGGTGTGAATGCCAGGCGTCACGTTTGGAGGAAACCTGGCACCATCCCTACAGTGAAGCATGGTGGTGGCAGCATCATGCTGTGGGGATGCTTTTCTGCGGCATGAACTGGGAGACTAGTCAGGATAAAGGGAAAGATGACTGCAGCAATGTACAGAGACATCCTGGATGAAAACCTGCTCCAGAGAGGACAACGACCCTAAGCACACAGCCAAGATATCAAAGGAGTGGCTTCAGGACAACTCTGTGAATGTCCTTGAGTGGCCCAGTCAGAGCCCAGACTTGAATCCGATTGAACATCTCTGGAGAGATCTTAAAATGGCTGTGCACCGACGCTTCCCATCCAACCTGATGGAGCTTGAGAGGTGCTGCAAAGAGGAATGGGCGAAACTGGCCAAGGATAGGTGTGTCTAGCTTGTGACGTCATATTCAACAAGACTTGAGGCTCTAATTGCTGCCAAAGGTGCATCGACAAAGTATTGTGTATAGACAGGTGTGTGCCTTTCCAAATCATGTCCAATCAACTGAATTTACCACAGGTGGACTCCAATTAAGCTGCAGAAACATCTCAAGGATGATCAGGGGAAACAGGATGCACCTGAGCTCAATTTTGAGCTTCATGGCAAAGGCTATGAATACTTATGTACATGTGATTTCTCAGTTTTTTTATTTTTAATAAATTTGCAAAAACCTCAAGTAAACTTTTTTCACGTTGTCATTATGGGGTGTTGTGTGTAGAATTCTGAGGAAAAAAATGAATTTAGTCCATTTTGGAATAAGGCTGTAACAAAACAAAATGTGGAAAAAGGGATGTGCTGTGAATACTTTCTGGATGCACTGCATCTCCAGACAAACGACATGGCTCCTTTTTTCCACAAAAGTTCTTCTGCGTTATCATGTTCAACTTTATCGTCTGCTACCGCTTCAGTTTCAGAATGTTCTCTTCTATTTTCACCGTTCAGTACCTCCACTAATGAATGTACTCCGTTGCATGCGTGTTTAGCGGTGCAGCAATTGAAAAGGTTCCCCCTTTAACAGTTTCCCGCGTTGCCACGTTCTGAACGTTGTTTAGGCTATTTAAACCGGTGTTGTGGTATAAGAAAAATCCATATCATAACAAAAATAAAAAACGTTTTTTGGTATGAATCGGTCTACTGTCCAGCACTAACAGAAAGTAATCATTATTAAAGACTGATCTCCCGTAAACTTATAGAACGTAACCACTGTTTGCACTGTTTCTCAACATCGGCTCACATTTTAGTTCTTCATCTAGACCAGGGGTGTCCAAACTACCCGTAGTCCATTTTTAATTAGCCCACAACAAATTATAAAAATATAATGAAATATGGCCCACACACAAAACTTGTTTTTACCTGTATTGTACTTCTTAGGTTTAACACAAGACGGAGCTACTGTCTTGATCAAGGTAGCGTTTTCATAAACGAGCACAACCAAAGAACAATTTTGCTACAGGTGACCAAAAATGGCAGCACCAAAGAAACACACAATAGCAAGTGAGTGTAGAAGATTTCAGACACGGTGGGAAAATTAGCAGAAGTCAAGGGCAAGTGTGTCTATTTGATTTGCGATGAAATTATTGCATTGATGAAAGAGTATAATGTGTGTCGACATTACGAAACCAAACATCCAACCTACACATCCTACACTGGTGATGAGCGAGAACAGAAAGTTAAGCAAATGGCAGCTAGTCTGCTAGCACAACAGAAGTATTTTTTTCCATGCTAACAAAAGACAAGAAAATGCCACATTAGCCAGCTACGAGGTTGCGCAACCCACTGCCCAGATTTCTCAGATGGTGACTTCATAAAACAGTGCCTCACTAAAGTCGCAGGAATAATGTGCCCGGAGAAAATGCAGGAATTCAGCAACATTTGCTTGTCCAGAAATGCAGTTGTGCGGCGAATTGAAGATTTGTCAGCTAACTTAAAATATCAAGTGTCAGATAAAGCTAGTGCTTTTGATTTTTACTAGATTGCATGTGATGAGAGCACTTTGTAATACAATAAATGAAAACCCGTTAATGGAGAGCTGTGATGCTGTTTTTTCTTTAAGCATATTCAATTATGAAGCACAATTTACCTATATTTGATTGATTTTCCTAGCTTAATACACAGGAGGTGAGGCAATATACAGTACCTCACCTATAGTGGGTGGCCCAGCAATTCGTATATTTCTCTGTATGTGGCCCCTAGTGAAAAAAGTTTGGACACCCCTGATCTAGACCAATGTTGACTTCAGAGTACCTAGTATTGTACAATGAACAAGAACTGGGCGAACACAGAAATCAATGATTAAAGTAGCAAATTGGCCATATACCCTCTGCCAATGATACAATCCAATCTCCTTTTGTCCTCAGCGAGCATAGTGGCATCTAATGTCTCTTGTCTGGCCACCAAGACATTGCTCTGTATCAGTATGATTAAATTGTTATAGTGGGGGTCAGCTTCCAGCATGTAGTTTAACCATAATACCAAAGCAGTTATCACTAACAAAAGAGAAAGTACTGAGAGCTTTATGTAAAGGTGAGCTTGCATCTGGACACTGAAATGTCTATACTGCTTTAGCTTGGAGTTGGACTTGTGCCCATCTTATATTGTTATGTTGCTGCTGATAATATTTCCAAAATTCATAATTGTTTGTTTCTTGTTTTTTTTTTTAATTTTAGAGAAATAGCAGCATATTGCAAGCTTCCAATTCAGTGTGAAAGGAATATTAGGTTAGCCAGATGGGTAGGCTTTCTTTTAATTTTCCATGAATAAAAGCAGTTTGGCCAGGTTTGCTTCCCTAATTTCTAATTGCATATGCCACAACACAGTTATCTGCCAGGGAAGAAATACTGCTGAAGGAAAATCAATTAAATCATTTTGAAAAAGTTCTCTAAAATGGTTCTGGGTGGTGGATAGTATTCGTTAATCCAGTCTGGCACTTCAGTGTCACTTTTACTCTGTTGGCATTAGAAGTACCTCTTCCTCAAAAGCAGTTGACTAACCAATTAGAGAACAGTAAACATTATACTTATGTCAATGTCAGACAAACTTTAATAATTGTTATCATTGTGTTTTCACTTAATAAGCAGCTTGATTAAACATCATTCATACCCTTATTAAAATGTATTAATGCAATATGTAATGGTTACCAAATGTTACAGTTCATACTGTCTGAAAGCGGTGATTTGTTTATTTTATTATGGGGACCCCAGTTACCCAGGGAAGTGCATTTAAAACTGAAGTCAGCAAGCACTTCTTTACGCAAACAGGTGTGGGACTACCAAGACATGTAGTTGAAGCAGAGACCTTTACAACCTATAAAATATTCTGGATGAGATTATTAGGAAAATGATTCAAAATTAAGAACTGTCATTGATTTGTTGGCTAAGTATGTGCATTCTTGATCTATTGCTTTCTAGTTTTGACTACAGCAGTAAGTCTTTTTGGAGAGGTCACTGTCAACTTACCCTTCCGGGATTTTGTTGTTTCATTGTACTGTTCTTTGTTCAATGAAATTTGGAGATAATCTCCTGCTCTCACAGTCCTTTTTAAAATAGTCCACCTGTAAGTCTGAGTTCTGCTGAACCATTTCTGTACACTTCCGTCTTTTTGTATGGCACTCTTTGGTTGAATATCACTTTCTTGCTCTGTTTATACATTTCTTTTAGCTTTCTGGCTGATAGCAGCTGGTTTGTGCCAAACCATGTTAATATTTAGAGAGAGTCATTTACTCCTCTTTACTGACCAGAAGTCCTTCCATTGCTACAAGGAACCATCCTAACAGCATGATGCAGATCCCCACACAAATTCTTAGAAAAATATTTTTCTATATTTACATACAGTTTTAATACAGATTTTATATAATAAAAATGTACACAATTAAAATAAACAGAGTAAAAATAGGCTAAAAATGTAAACTGGGACAAATTATTTTAATTGAAGTTTTGATCACATGACTGATTCAAATTAATTTCCCAGAGTCACCAACTTTTCTAATGGTGTATTCAATAATTTAATATCTGCCCTCCTGTTTTAATGTGTCAGTATCATGCATCAGTCTTGGTGCAATTTTACTTGTTAACATTATTTTAGTAACCTTGTTTGTTTTAATTTTTAGACCTGTGTTCATTTTGCAATTTTGTTTAGTTTTATGCTCTTCCTTTGTACTCAGTGGTACATTTAGTGCAGCGTGTTGGGTTTTATGCGTGCATGAGCCACCTTACACGTGCTTGACAGCTAAAGTTTCTGCTTGGCTTTTATCATATTGAGCAACAGTGCAAACCTGAAATGTTGTATTGTTTATACAGAAATTCAGTTTACTCTAGTCAGATGTGTTTGCACTGTCAGGCATATGGTTGCAAGCAAAGAAAACTACAGGTTTTATTTGTGTGGTAATCATGCATCAGCTACCCTGTGAAAACTTGATACCTCAAAGTAAATTGTGTCTGGCACTGAACCTGCAAAAAATTACAGATCATACAAATTTGGATAAACTCTACAAGTTGAGGATAGCTGATACAGGTTGAAAAGCAACATAAAACAGAATGCAAAAACTCCATAACAATAAGAATGAATAAATAATTTGTATAATGAAATATGTGTAGTGTACTAGAAAAATATACAAGGATGATAAAGTATCAAAATGAAACATTTTTTTTACAAATAAATCACAATAATTGGATATACATATGGAAGGGAAAGTTTGTGGTATTAAGCAGCATTGAAAACTATAAAACTACAAGCCACTATGAGCCCTTCTAAACAGATTCTAAACCATGATTACTGTATGAAGTGGCTGGGCTAGTTACTCACCAGTGCCCGATTAATTCTTTGACTTGCGTCTTTATCTCTGGCCTCTCCTTATTCTTCCATTCAGCATTTTGTGCACTAACCTTCCACCTGTTCATTCATTTGCCTACTGGCCATGCAGCAATTCTAGGCCCTACATTTCTATTTTTTCTATTTCTCTGGGATTTTATAAAAGAAATGGTACACTTCAACTTGGTCTTTTGATTTATTTATGAATATTTAAGTCTACATCAGACTTTATTACTATGTATTCTTATAGAAAGTATAAGAATAACTTTAAGAGTCTGGCAACAGAGCTATTCAAAGAAGATGTATTAATAATTTTCAGCAATGCTTGCGCAAATGTTTGTAATGAGTTAGTTGGTAGGGTCAAATGGACATTCCAAGTCTGTTCCATTTTAGAATTTTTACATTTCCTGATTTATCATTAATTATACTTTACTGAAGTTGAACATACAAGGGATAAAATGACACTTAGACAATTAGCTAATCTGCAATCTTATGATATTTAGTATTTTATTGAAAATGATCATTTAGACTTCTAAGCATTTCTAAGGTCCCTATTAACAATTAAATTTTTTCATGACTGAATGCTGTATTTTAGTTCAGCAATACAGTCTAATCTTCTGGCCACTTTCTTAATGTCTAATTGTGCACTCAGTTTGCAGTAAAACTAATGGGTAAAAGTTTTGACTTGAAACAGCCTTTCAGACAAATATAATTTGTTAATTCCTGGTCACATTATGGATCCAAAACATTACTAAACTGAACAACCATTAAATCCTGCTTTCATTCATACTAGTAGGTAATTATCTACATTTATCCACATTTTTTTTTATAAAACCTACTATGTCTTACTGTCCTTTGTTTTCTGTGAAGAATTGATTTCATGCTAACAATTTATGATATCTTTATATCTCCCTTTTTTATTTCAACCTTTTCTCATATGTACCCATCATTCAGGTCTTTAAGTAAGTCTAGCTACTCTTCTTTGGACTTTTCCTTGCACTGTGATAGTCAACTCAATATACAGATTGCAGATCTTTGTCTGTATTGTAAATATGGTCTAAGACAGTGATCTACAGACCCTCATGAGGCCTGTGACCATCATCCATATACCTTCTTGCTTGTTAATCACTTACTGTATATATTGTTAATTAGATGTCTCTTTTCTCTCTCCTGCACTGTAAGTCTAAACCAGGCAGCTATGTTAACAGTCTACAATGAAGTGTCCAGCAGATTTACATTATCTAAACTGAATTTGGCTAGTCATACTCATGTTTATGCATCTCTTATTTTTTTATCGTTGCTTTGTTTAGGAAACTTAATAAAGCACAGGTCAGGTCAGATTGGGAAGCATGCACGGGTACAGTGTATTGCTGCACCCACAATATGATGAAACAGCTTGAGATCGTGGTTGGCAACCCCCCAGGCAGACATGTGGTCCAGTCCCACCCACCAGAAATGACCATCTATCTGCCACAGCCAGGTGTTACCTGGGTATCCCCTTGGCCTGGTCCAACCGCACAGGTCCTCAACAATGAGGATCCTGCGAGCTGGATTAACCCTCAGGGAATCTCACTACATGCCTTAGTGTTTTAACAGACACTGCCTCAAAATACATGTAATGTGCTTCATTCGGAACTCCATGAGCAATTGGTTGCTCAACACAAAGTCAAACCAGCAGTACCCAAAGATTATCTGAAGAAACACAATACCAAAGGAGTACAGTTTTCGTCTCAGGTCACTGGATAGCATCCATGTCTCAAAACCATATAGCAAAACAGGAAGCACCAGGACTCTCAATATTTTGACCTTTGTCCTTTTGCAAAGATATCTGAAGCACTACACACCTGTTGCCAGTGGCGTCTTGACATCTTGTTCTCTCCCAGTCTGTCTACTGACTTCATTGGAAGAGTCACCTGTGACATGAATGTTGCTGCCAAGGTAAGTACACCTCTCGACGAGGTTGACACACTCTCCGCAGACTGATACACTGCTGATGGCTGTGCCCAAGAGGTCATTAAAGGCCTCTGTTTTGGTTTTTATTCAGGACACTCATACTCTTCGCTCAGTCTCTTGAGAGCCCCGATCAGAGCCTCCATTGACTCCACGGAGATCACAGAATTGTCAGCAAAGTCAAGATCAGTGAATCTCTCTTCACTAACAGATGTCCCACAGCCACTGGACCCCATGACCCTGCCCAGCACCCAGTCCATACTGCTGCTCAAATTGCATTGTCATCCATAAGGACCGTTCATCACCCGCCCAACAGGTTCTAATGCGCATAATAGTTTGATTCCACTGTAAGCAGGACTTGGGTCACTAGATGATGGATGCTGTGTCACTTGATCACAGATTCCATTAATAAACACTTCCTTATCTGCCCTTAGAGCCCTCGCATCCGTCCTTCACAGTTCCTTGTATGGACCAGAGTTGCCATCAAGCCGTGCTCTGCAAATCCTCTTTATTATATCCAGGGTGCTCTGGCAGATGAAACACTTCCTTCTGGGAGCACTGGCAACACCAACACAACCCTCTGCAACCATCAGGGTCTTGTTACAGAAGGTCTCCCACATCACATTGGGATCAGCAGTCTCACCCAAGTCTGCAAGTTCCTCACACAAACTGTGTGCAAACTCATTAGAAACAGTCTGACTTTGGAGTCTGGCCAGGTTCAGCCTCATTCTCCTAGTAGGTGGAAGCCTACTGGACCTAAGCTGGATCTTCAGAGTAGCAACAGCAAGTATGTGTAAAAACACACAAACAAATAAAAGTAACATAACAAATACAATAGTATGCTCCAAAGACAATACTTGAAATTGAATGCTCAACCTCAACCTGACAAAGAGAACTGTGTAACTAGAGAGCTCTGTTTAAAATGGTTCTTTATTTAGGATAAAATGGGGAACAAAGTGTTGAGCACAGACCTAGCATATTTACTTTAGAATTAGAATAAGCATAGAGGTCTTGTTCTGAAAAAAGATCAGAATTAATCATTAAAATGAATATTTGACTTTATTTCCAATTGGAGATAATATAGAACTTCATTTTCCCACTTAGTTAAGGAGAGTGAATCCGGCTTCTTTCAGTTGAGCAAAACAAAGCTTTGTGAAGGTAGTGAAATATAAAAGAAACATTTTTAATAGCACACGTTTATGCTGTCTGGTATTATTTCAGATATTACTGGTGGGGTATTAGAAGTGATGTTAAATCCAAGGGATATACAGAATGTTTGTCCAAACAGTAGGACATTTCTAAAACACATGAACTACCAATGCTTGTGCTTGATGAAGTTTCTCACAGGATAGAACTTGTCCAAGGTACATTTTAGACAACTTTAGACAAAATACAGTATATCAGAATGCTGAACAATTTTGAGGTGAGTTATGGTGTATATTGAAGGGGCAAGTTCCTTAAAAAATTTTGATGTATTGTAGAGATGAGGTCTGAGTCTTCATCCACATTAGCCAGTATAATGTCAGGAATAGATATGAATGAAAGATGACAGACATTGGTTAGGTTGCTTTTAACAAAGTTTCTAATTTGTATACTGCATAGGAAGAAAGGGTGTCACTGGAAGATTAGGTCTGGAGCTTAATACTTTAAATATGTTATCAATAAAGAGATCTTGAAATGTCACAGTCCTTAACACCACCCATAGATTGAATACTGCATAAGTTGAAGAAGGTTGAAACAGGTGAATTATCTTGTATAGGGGCAACAGATAACAGCCTACCTGTTTTAAAGTACAGTATTCCACATCTGTGCCGATGGTGCATCTAGCTTGAGTTGTCTTGAGAGGCCTCTTATATATTCACGTTTCACTAACCAATACCACGTATGGTTTACTACCAAATTGACATATCCAGTAATCTATTTGCATGTGTTATGTTTCAGTTAGACTCTCTAAGATACAATCTGTTCTTACCCAGGAAGAACAGGTACTGTGCCTGTCCACTGCTGACGTGAGAAGAACTTTGTTAAACATAAACCAAGGCAGTGGTGCTGGACCAAACAACATACCTGGCCAAGAGCTCAGGGGATGTACAAACCGCCTGATGGATATCTTTATAGACATCTTCAACATTTCTCTAAAGGCAGGCAGTCGTCCCCAGTTGCTTCAAAACCATGACCATCATACCCATACCAAAGAAGTCCTCTGTCTCTGGCTTTCTCTGAGATGCCCCAATTAGTCTGCATTGGAAACACCATCTCCAGGACCATCATACTAAGCACTGGTTTGGGAACTGCATTACCTCTGATCATAAGGCCTTACAATGGATAGTGCATATGACAGAAAAGGTTATTGGGACCTTTGTCTGTGAACTCCATGCTGCCCCTCGCCCTCCGATCTGCTCCTGAAAGCTTATTTATATGCAGTACATTTGTTAAACTTCTTACTACTGTCATTTTTTTATATTATTAGTTGTTAGTAATAATTTGGAATAGTAATAAATAATATCTATTCACTTTCCTTTTATGTATTTATCTTTTTTTTATAGTACAGTATAGCTTTTTTTTTTTTTTTTTTTAATACTTGCATTATTTCCTGTGTTTATGTATATGCATGTTGCACCATGGTCCTGGGGAACATTATTTTGTGCCACTGTATGATGCTTACTGTGTATGGATGATATGACAATAAAACCACTTGACTTGATATATAAATTAATCAATTAACTTGTGTATAAGTCTTTGAATAGATATCAGCAATTTTAGCTTCATATTTTTTCTAAGTGTCAAGTATTTTTTTCAGTGTTTTTATCTCTCTCTTTCTCTCCATCATCCGATAGTTTTTTTTTTATATATATATGTTTGTCTTACACACAAGGAGAAATGGGATACACAAACCTGAATATTTAAAGCACATGGACTGGAAGAAATTGGCAGTGGGTTTTTCGAGTGAAACCTGGTGGGTGTAGCCTTTTCACCAGTGGATTTCATCACATTTCAGTGCAACATTTTTAGTGAGTTGTCCCCAGATGTGTATTGTCATCTCTGGCCTTGAAAGACTATGTTCTTTACTTTTTATATCTTGTCATTTTCCATCCATCCATCCTTTGTCCACCGCTTATCCGAAGTCTGGTCCCGGCAGTGGAATACTGGACCAGCTCTACACTCTGGCCAGGATCCTGGAGGGGGCATGGGAGTTTGTCCAACCAGTCCACATGTGTTTTGTGGATTTGGAGAAGGCATTCAACTGTGTCCCTCGAAGCATCATGTGGGGTGTGCTGCAAGAGTACGGTGTACAAGGCTCATTGTTGGGAGCCATTCAGTCCTTGTACAGGAGGAGCAGGAGCTTGGTCCGCACTGCCGGTAATAAGTCGAACTCCTTTCCTGTTGATATTGGTCTCTGCCAGGGCTGCCCTTTGTCACCGATTCTGTTCATAAGTTTTATGGACAGAATTTCTAGGTGCAGCCAAGGAGCGGAGGGGGTCTGGTTCGGTGACTTCAGAATCTCGTCTCTGCTATTTGCAGATGACGTGGTTCTGTTGGCTTCATCGGACAGTGACCTCCAGCTCTCACTGGAGCGGTTCGCAGCCGAGTGTGAAGCGGCAGGGATGAGAGTCAGCACCTCTAAATCTGATGCCATGGTTCTCTGCCAGAAAAGGGTGGAATGCTCTCTCCGGGTTGGGAACACATTATGGCCTAAGTGGAGGAGTTCAAGTATCTCGGGGTCTTGTTCACGAGTGAGGGAGGAATTGAGCGGGAGGTTGACAGACAGATCTGTGTGGCATCTTGTCATTTTAAATCTCTTTAAGTGTGTCAGAATAATATTAACTTAAAGTTAATGAATTAGATATAGTCATATACAGTGGTATTGAAGTATTGAGTGTGTCAACATTTTTAAGTAAATATATTTCCAATGAGGATATTCACTCATCACTATTCATTCCACTTTACTATACATGCCTTTATTTAAGGCCTTTAATGTTGTGAATTCTTTATATTTGTGGCTTTTCTGAGTTAATGCCATTATCTGGTGAGAATTTCATGTGAATAGCCTCATTGGAAATATATTAACTGAAAAAATGATTTATTCAGTACTTATTTCCCACACTGTATGACTTGTCATGTATGATGAGACTAGTCATTAAGTGGTCTCCAGTAAGAGAGGAACAGTTGTTTTTGGTATTTCTTTCTAAATCTCCATTCAGGTTAACTATTTTTTATTCTTACAGCAATCATATTATTGTATACCAAAATAATCATCATTAATCATCTTATTCCTAATCATTTAGTAAAATAACAAGTGAAGGTCAAGGTCAGACACTACTGATCAGGAACAAATCCATTTAATCTCTATAATAAACATCAATTTAAATATTTCAGAAAGTTTTTTTTTAATTTGTGTGTTTATGTAGCATCATTAGTTGCCTGTTTCCATGCCCACTGCCTTTGGTTTCTGTTAAAATATTCGTGTTATTCGTGGTCTAATTTTTGTTGGTCTTGCGTATAACACTGAACTTCATCCAGCCCTGCAAGCGGTCCTACAACTTGCAGAAAAATCATGGGGGTTGGTGGCAAGATTGGCACTTCAGCCACCGTAAAAATACTTCATACAGCTCTGAGACGACAGGTAGGACTCCTTTCCGCTCTGTGGGAGTAGTTCTGCTGCAGCCACCCATTGGGAAGGTTGTTTGCATTATGAAGAGGATGGGGGGAAAGACCTTGTGAGCCTCATCCCATCCATCCATTTTCCAACCCGCTGAATCCGAACACAGGGTCACGGGGGGTCTGCTGGAGCCAATCCCAGCCAACACAGGGCACAAGGCAGGGAACCAATCCTGGGCAGGGTGCCAACCCACCGCAGGACACACACAAACACACCCACACACCAAGCACACACTAGGGCCAATTTAGAATCGCCAATCCACCTAACCTGCATGTCTTTGGACTGTGGGAGGAAACAGGAGCACCCGGAGGAAACCCATGCAGACACGGGGAGAACATGCAAACTCCCCGCAGGGAGGACCCGGGAAGCGAACCCGGGTCTCCTAACTGCGAGGCAGCAGCGCTACCACTGCGCCACCGTGCCGCCCAGCCTCTTCCCTGGAAGAGTCAAAACCGTCAGAGAGCCAATGGGGTCAGGCCTGTTGGGGATCGGAAGTGGTGTGGTGCTGAGGTTTCACTCGCTGCAAGTAAGCACTTGGGTCCCAATTTTAGGCATCCCATTCGGGTAGGTACATGGAATGTCTTGTCTCTCCGGCATGATGATCATTTTCCACTGCTGTTGGAGGAGCTTTGTAAACTCCACATTTCAGTGGCGACACTCTTTGAGGTGTGCAGACTTGGGACTGGCCAGATCCCTGTAGGTGGGTACATTTTTTTATTGGTCTGGTCGCTCTAATGGCTGTCAAACTTGGGGAGTAGCTGTTGCTTTGGCAGATTGGTTCCTTCCGATGGTGTCCGATGTCGCTCCTTTCACCCTGTTTGTTATGAGACTCAGATTAAGGTACTCTCTGGGTGCCTTTTCTGTTGTCTCAGTGTATGCTCCAACTGTGGTGAGTGATGTCCGGTGAGGAAGACATTTTATTTGCAGCTTCGCTTGGTAGTTGATGGGTGCCCGCAAGGTGACATTCTGGTCATGGATGACTTCAAATGCTACCAATGGGACTGACAGGGTAGGCTATGAGGATTATGTCGGTCCCCATAGGTCTGGTGACCATGTTGAAAGTAGCTCCATGTTCCTTGACTTTGCAAAAGGTCAGGAGCTGCGGATCGCTGGATCCTGATTCCAGCACCCTGAGCTACATCGTTGGGCTTGGTACTTCAATATCTCACAGGACACCCTGGATATCATCAAGAGGATTTGCAGCACACAGCTTGATGGCAACTCCGGTCTGTTCTGGGGATTGAGAAGGACAGCTGTGAGGGCTCTGAGGGCAGATAAGGAGGTGTTTGTTAGAGGAATCTGTGATCAAGTGACACACCATCTATGGTCTAGTGACCCATGTTGTGCTTACAGAGGAATCAAAGCATTACACACATCAGAATCTCTTCCTCAGAGAGTCACAGTCAGGGGAGCTGATGGAACAGTCCTTATGGATGACACTGCAGTTGTGACCCCTGGGCTGGCTACTTTGAGCAAGAGTGTGGGTTCGCTTCCCGGTTCCTCCCTGTGTGGATAGCGCTGTGAGTACTGAGAAAAGCGCTATATAAATGTAATGAATTATTATTATTATTATTACTGAACCTCCGGCTAGAACATTAGATATATCTTGGTCCACGGTTCTTGAGGCTGATCATCCAATTAGCTGTGAACCATCCAATCTCATGGAGAATGCACAGATGGTGAACCAGCTAAGGGCAGGGAAGCCTGCAGGAATCTGTGGTATCTAGGGTAAACTTCTCTAGACTTATAGTATGGCAGTCCTCCTGGCATTGCAAGAAAACCAACTGACTGAAAAACGGGACTTGCCATCCCAATTAAAGGGTGGAGTGGTGGCTCTGAGGCTAAGGATCTGTGCTGGTATCCAGAAGGTTGCCGGTTCAAATCCCCGTCACTGCCAAAAGAGATCCTACTCTGCTGGGCCCTTGAGCAAGACCCTTAACCTATAATTGCACCAGGGGCGCTGTGCAATGGCTGACCCTGCGCTCTGATCCCAAGGGGTATGCGAAAACTAGCAAATTCCTAATACAAGAAATTGTATAAGGCGAAATAAAGAACAAAAAAAAAAATCTAGAAAGGGAATGGGTGATCGCCTGGAATGCGGCAACTGCAGGGGGATAACACTGCTCTTGGTGCTGGGCGAGATCCTTGCTAGGGGCATCCTTAATAGGATCACTGATGACTTGCTCACCCACCAGCGACCGGAGCAGTCCGGTTTTACTCCTAAGAAGTCGACCGCATCCTGGCACTGAGGGTTCTCATGGAGCTCAAACTCAAATATAGGTAGAGTTTTTTTTTCAGCCTTTGTCAATATTTGTAAAGCGTTCAACTCAGTTGATCAAGTTGACCTGTGGAATTTACGAGATGCTCCAGAAGTTGCTAGATATCATGGTCGGGCCTGTACACTGGTACTGTGAATTCTGTGCAGAGTGGAGGCAGAACCTGTGCATTTTTCCCAGTTGATACTGGGGTGTGTCAGTTGTGTTCTTGGTCCTACTCTGTTCATTGTGTGTATAGACTGGGTGTTGGGCAGGGCCATTGGGTCCAATAGCTGTGGGGCATCTGTTGGTGAAGAGAGATTCACTGATCTTGACTTTGCCGATGATACTGTAATATTTGTAGAATCAATGGAGGCTCTGATCGGGGCTCTCAAGTGGCTAAGCAAGTAGTCTGAGTGTCTGGCCTTGCAAGTGTCCTGTATGAAATCCAAGATACAGGCCTTTAACACTAGAATCCTTGAAGCCTTCAAAAAAACTCGTAATCCCAGCCCACCTTAAATTCCTTCACATGTCTCCATCAGCATCTTTTGTTTTGTAAATGTGTCGATCAGCACAAACAGCAACCCGCTTGCTATCCTCCCCCGACGGAACTCGACGGAGCTCAACTCGGGCAAAAAGTTCTCCCAGCTCAAGTCTCCTTATCTGCGTGTGAGGTGCCTGGAGTTGTATAGGGTAAATAATACAGTATATCGTCATTTGGAATACATGCATTTCATGTGTGTTCCGTGTCTACAAAGATCTGGCTAAGTGTATGATGCAAGAAATGCTGCAAACATACCTAAAGCAGAAACTTTTTCCATGTTATACTAATAATGACATGAAGTATATAACGTGTGTAGACTTTAGTCCCAATATCAAATAAACATGCGTGCTTTTATTCAAGAATATATCCAAAGGAAAAAAAAACACTCGATTTACATGTTGCTGTCAATGAGTTAAAATTCCAAGCTCAAATGTCATTTTACAGGAAGTTGATGTGTATTCTTGAATGGCGCAGAGGTAAGAACTGAAAGGGTACCGAGTTTGAGTCTCAGCATTCCAAGTATTGAGCTGCTGCTATTATTATTGCTATAATATAAAAACATACATTTGATTTGAGTCTGTAACACCCGTTGGAAAGGGGTGAGTGGCGCTATTGATATCTTTGCAAAAGGACAAAGGTTGAAGTCTTTAGAGTCCTGGTGCTTCCTGTTTTGATATATGGTTTTGAGACATGGACGCGCTCTCCAGTGACCTGAGACAAAGACTGGACTCCTTCAGTACTGTATCTCTTCTGGGTTTGCTGATTTGACTTTGTGTCAAATGAGTGGTTGCTCATGGAGTCCCGAATGAGGACAGTCAGTTACAGCATTATGGCCATGTGGCGCGATTCCCAGAGGGTGATCCAACTTGCAGGATCCTCATTGTTGAGGACCCGAGTGGCTGGATCAGGGCAAGGCAACACCCACGTAACACCTGGCTGCAGAACATAGATGATTATTCCTGGATGGTGGGACTGGACCGCATGTCTGTCTCAGGGATTGCTAAACAGAATCCTGAGCTGTTTTGTCATGTGGTAGGTAGGCAACACGTTGTACCAGTGCATACTCTTCGACTTGACCTTTCTTGACCAATTGTTGTACTGTCATTGGTGTAAACCTTATATTCCAGTAGAAAGGGAAATAATCCTAAAATGCCCAATGAAAGACCACCATATATCTGTAGCCTCAGATCACAGCAAGGTTTAGAAAGTGTCTCATTACTATCCCCCGTAATCTCTGCTTCCCCAGTCCTTACATCTCTGTCCAACAAAATGAGACTAATGCTCTGGAGTGACTAGTTCCTTCTAAAGCATAAAATTTTATGCAGCTGAATTACTCTTTAAAGTCCACAGAGTTTTGTTTTAGTGCATCTGGTAAAAGTAACTTTTAATTTATTATTCTAGTCATTGAAGGAATTACACGAGTTTCTCAGATTTAATTTTTTTTTTATATTGGTCAAGGTGCTGTTCTGCTGCTTGGAAGGACCAACATGTTCCGGTTTAATCATCCCAAAGAAGCTGCTAAACTCCGGGAAAAGAGGAAGGTAATGTTACTGTTTGTCTTTTCTTTAATTCCATTTTCTTTGTTATCTGTTATAAATGTCTGGAAGATAAATGAAAATGCTTGGAAACCATCTAATACCAGCCAGTAATCGTGTAAGCATGGCAAGCAGCATGTTTGTTTTCTTATAAAGACTAGATGAAATTCAATTGCTTTTGCTCCTCATTAAAAATATATTAACAAGCCACCCTGAAGCTTGGAGCCAGGCCCTTTTTGTTATTTTTTCACATTTCCTACAAAGTGCACCAGCTGCTACTTCCTTTACTGGCAATGGCACCAGTACAGATGGCGAGCTATGGGGGACATCTCTGGGAAATCTGCAGGGGGTGGGCTGGTGTAGGGACCACTTTTTTATCTGCATTGTAATTAAAAAGCACAATCATTTCAGTGTTGCATAGTGTAACACTCAATGAAGGCTGAAGCTTTTACTTTCAGGCTCAAAATGCCTGCCTGCATGATACATCTGTGGCCTGTGCCACCTTAAGTCTCTAACTGGTAACTCTGTCTCTGGCTATCTATGACTGTCATTAAGAGCAATTGAGTGCTGTGTCTGTAAGTATGCTAACTGATGTAAATAGAGTTTAGCTTACTCAAAAATAGAACAAAACGTATCTCTTTGTTGAACTTCCTAGTAACTAGTCTAATCTCTTGTTAAATAGGTGCTTTGTGTAAATAACATTAGTGACCATTCTCAGGTTGCAATTAAATGTCACCACCTTTTCCCAACCCTGCCCCCCCTCGCCCCCCCCCCTCAACACCTCCCCCCACCCCCCCCCTCTCTCTCTCTCTCTCAACCCTCTAGAGTGGACTTCTTTCCTCATTTAGTCTTTCCATGACAGATCTATCAAAATCCTGTGAGAATCTCTCAGCCGTCATGCTTTACAATCCAGGGTAAGTACTCTAGCAGTCCATGATGGGGACTCAGGTCTTCTATGCTTCATAGAGTCCAATGGACACAATTATTGTTTACTTCAGCTGATTAAGGTCTCGTCTATTTCTAAAGATGAAATGCTTGAGAGTGATATGCATGTTGTTATTTTTGTAGATCTTTTGTTTATAGATGTATAATGTAGACCAGTGCTTCCCAACCTTTGTGGTGTCACTACCCAGTTGTTCACATGCCAGTGACCCACTGAGGTGTCATTTAGGTCAGTGAATTTAGCTCAGACCGACACTCCCCCTCCACGAATTTAGTGTGATCATCTAAGCAAGGGGAGTGGGGTGCTCAACCTTGGTGAAACAAGCACGATCATTAACTGTGGGTCAAATGCTTTTCCTCCTTGGTGAATTGAGCCTGATCATCAGAGCAGGGGTTGAGGAGCAATGGTACCACTGTGAATTGAGTGTGAATGTCGAAGTGAATGTGGTCAGGGATTTGGAATGGTGCTTGGGATTTCATCCAGGGTCACAGGTTGAGGAATATTGGTGTAGAGTTTTGTTTATTCATTGGACCAGTTTATGCTACTGATACTGGACATTTTCTGTAGCCAGATTTCTTTTTGTAATTGTCACCATAAGTATGTAAAGAGAATGCCACAAGGTGTTTACAATGGGCACAACACACTGTAGTTACTTTTAAATTGATTCTTGACTAATTTTGCATCAATTGGCATGAGCTGAGTCACAAACCTATTGGTACCGAAACATTTACTGAAACAGTTCATTGAATGTACAGTGCTGTTAATCTGGTGTTCTGTAGTATTGTGTATTTTTCACAGTGAATGTAGACAGATCTTTGCAAGGGTTATAGTAGTATCTAGGGGAGAGACTGAAATATCTTAAGAATATGACTACCCTTCACCAATTTCAGGCTAATCTTAAAACTTATCTGTTCAAAATTGCTTATTCATTGTAACTGTTATTGCTGTTTTATCTGATGTTTTATTTGGATTTTAAATTGTCTAGTTATTGAATGTTTATTTTTAACCTGATTGTACAGTGACCTTGAGTTTTTTGAAAGGCGCTTCAAATAAAATGTATTATTATTATTATTATTAAATAGAAAAAAGTTGGAAATCACTTCAAGCTTTGGTATTTGATTTGTTGTGTATTCAGTGATCAAAGTAATCAAATATATAATGTTCAGATTTGAAAGGATTATTTTTCTCTTATTGAACTAAACCTCATTAAAATGGTGGCTAGGGTTAGTTATTTGACTACTAAAGGGTCAGTCAGGCCTGGTTTTAACTGAGCACTGTCCAATTAACATCTAGCACACATCATGTTCTAGAGGAAAATCATGCCACAATTAGAATACAATTAGGAGAAAACCTTTGTTCATTTTGATCACACTGGAAAGGATTTTAAGTTAATTTCTACTTTGGTCAGCAGGCAGTCTTTTCATAGGAGAAATACTTATGGACTTCTGAACAATATTTCCAGACCTACTTCATCCAGTTTTGGAAACAGTTCAGGTACTGAGCATATAATATAAACCACCTGTAGTTTTGTGGTATTGGCTTTGGAGTGATTTGCTCTTCATTCTGAAAGCTTCAGGACAATACATTTAATTCTGAGCCCGAATCCACCTATGTGGAACATGTATGTTGTTTCATTTTATGGAGCCCACTACAGAGCAGGAGGTCGAAACCTCCACTCACTAATAAAATCAGGAGTTCTCACATCAGGTTTGCTTATTGCCAGTAGTTCTGGAACAAAATTCTGGAAATGAGAGTAGACAATTACATTATGTATGGAGAAAAGATAACACTGCATTCCACAAAACCAGAACCTCATACCAACAGCCATAGTATCATAATTTGGGGGTACTTTGCTGCATAAAACTTGGATTTCCTGTTGACATTAAATTAACCATAAATTCAGCACTATATCAGAAATGTCTGTCCATTTGTCTGTGAGATGAAGGTAAATTGGAGCTTTAGCCATACTCTAAGACAGATATTCAAAGCAGATATGCAAATTCATATCAGTATCATTGAAGGGAGAATTAATTTAGTATTCTGAAATACTGCTTACTATGCCCAGTCTTGAACTCTATTGAGACGTTATGAAACAATCTGAATCCAGCAGTTTATACTCAAAACACCTCAAATGTTCTGAAGCAGTTCTCTTTATAGGAGTAGGCTTGTAAAGTACTGAGGAGACAGATTAAATGCTAGAGAAATCATCTAGTTATAGCTGTTGTCACTAAAGCTAAAGTAAGCAGTTACTGAGACAAGAAGTCCCTTACATTTACAGACAGGGCATTGGATAACTTCCTTTCATCAATAAATGAAATAAGAATCAGATTTGTGTGTTATTGGTTCACACATATTTTGATAACATTTATTCTGAAGAACATATAGTGATACAAAAAGATCAGAGAGGCAGCAAATACTTTTCTATAGAACTACGCTTACCCAGGTCACCTTGAGAAAAGGATGTGCATCACAAAGTGTTTATTGACAGCACTATGGTGATTTGTCACCTCTGTGTTGTTTTGGTTTCCTTCACTGAGCTGTGATTTAATTTACATTAAATCTAAAAAAAAAATGCATATCCCTAGGTGAATTGGCCTTCGAAAAAAACATGTCTCATGATTTGGAGATTTTTTTTTTTATTTTACTTGTGCAAATTAGTAGTTGAGTTTGCTTCCCGGGTCCTCCCTGCACGGAGTTTGCATGTTCTCCCCGTGTCTGCGTGGGTTTCCTCTGGGTACTCTGGTTTCCTCCCACAGTCCAAAGACATGCAGGTTAGGTGCATTGGCGATTCTAAATTGTCCCTATTGTGTGCTTGGTGTGTGTGTGTGTGTGTGTGCGCACCCTGTGGTGGGCTTGCGCCCTGCCCGAGGTTTGTTTCCTGCCTTGCGCCCTGTGTTGGCTGGGATTGGCTCCAGCAGACTCCCGTGACCCTGTAGTTAGGATATAGCGGGTTGGATAATGGATGGATGGATGGAAATCTGTAGTTGATAGGGAAAGGTAGATGAATTCTACAAAAATCCCTTAAGAAGAAATGATTTCCACTGCACATGGCCACATTTGAATTTTCATCTACTGTGAATGAGACCTGCAGCTCTGTTAATGTAATAACGGATGGGAATTTTGTTTTGGGGATAGGAGCATTAAAGTCTGTCTTGCATCATAGGAGCCCAGTTCATTTTCTTGTTTTTTATTTATTTTTTTTCATTATCAATGTGTAAGAATTCACTCTAAAAAAAAAAAAAAGACATCAATTCTTCAGCCCAAAGTGAATTTGGGTGAATTATTTTGGACTAGGTCAATGTCAAACCATATTAGGTTGCACACTTCATTCTTCCCCCACAGTCCTCATTAATAAGGAAATACATCTACGGAGTGAATAAATATGATTCATGAATATATTACAAAAGAAAAAAAAATTACTGCAGTGATGATAATAAAAATAATAACAATGTGAACATACATACTCATATTTAAGTTAAGATATACATACGTTTTGAGATAAGGAAGACAAACAGTGCATCCGGAAAGTATTCACAGCGCATCACTTTTTCCACATTTTGTTATGTTACAGCCTTATTCCAAAATGGATTCATTTTTTCCTCAGAATTCTACACACAACACCCCATAATGACAACGTGAAAAAAGTTTACTTGAGATTTTTGCAAATTTATTAAAAATAAAAAAATTGAGAAAGCACATGTACATAAGTATTCATAGCCTTTGCCATGAAGCTCAAAATTGAGCTCAGGTGCATCCTGTTTCCCCTGATCATCCTTGAGATGTTTCTGCAGCTTAATTGGAGTCCACCTGTGGTAAATTCAGTTGATTGGACATGATTTGGAAAGGCACACACCTGTCTATACACAGGTCCCACAGTTGACAGTTCATGTCAGAGCACAAACCAAGCATGAAGTCAAAGGAATTGTCTGTAGACCAACAAGACAGGATTGTCTCGAGGACCAAATCTGGGGAAGGTTACAGAAAAATTTCTGCTGCTTTGAAGGTCCCAATGAGCACAGTGACCTCCATCATCCGTAAGTGGAAGAAGTTCGAAACCACCAGGACTCTTCCTAGAGCTGGCCAGCCATCTAAACTGAGTGATCGGGGGAGAAGGGCCTTAGTCAGGGAGGTGACCAAGAACCCGATGGTCATGCTGTCAGAGCTCCAGAGGTCCTCTGTGGAGAGAGGAGAACCTTCCAGAAGGACAACCATCTCTGCAGCAATCCACCAATCAGGCCTGTATGGTAGAGTGGCCAGACGGAAGCCACTCCTTAGTAAAAGGCACATGGCAGCCCACCTGGAGTTTGCCAAAAGGCACCTGAAGGCACCTGAATTCTCTGGTCTGATGAGACAAAGATTGAACTCTTTGATGTAACCAGGCACCGCTCATCACCAGGCCTATACCATCCCTACAGTGAAGCATGGTGGTGGCAGCATCATGCTGTGGGGATGTTTTTCAGTGGCAGGAACTGGGAGACTAGTCAGGATAAAGGGAAAGATGACTGCAGCAATGTACAGAGACATCCTGGATGAAAACCTGCTCCAGAGTGCTCTTGACCTCAGACTGGGGTGACGGTTCATCTTTCAGCAGGACAACGACCCTAAGCACACAGCCAAGATATCAAAGGAGTGGCTTCAGGACAACTCTGTGAATGTCCTTGAGTGGCCCAGTCAGAGCCCAGAATTGAATCCGATTGAACATCTCTGGAGAGATCTTAAAATGGCTGTGCACCGACGCTTCCCATCCAACCTGATGGAGCTTGAGAGGTGCTGCAAAGAGGAATGGGCAAAACTGGCCAAGGATAGGTGTGCCAAGCTTGTGGCATTACATTCAAAAAGACTTGAGGCTGTAATTGCTGCCAAAGGTGCATCGACAAAGTATTGAGCAAAGGCTGTGAATACTTATGTACATGTGATTTCTCAAATTTTTTTATTTTTAATAAATTTGCAAAAACCTCAAGTAAACTTTTTTCACGTTGTCATTATAGGGTGTTGTGTGTAGAATTCTGAGGAAAAAAATGAATTTAATCCATTTTGGAATAAGGCTGTAACATAACAAAATGTGGAAAAAGTGATGCACTGTGAATACTTTCTGGATGCACTGTAAATTTCAAGTTAAAGTAACTATACTAACTAATCATGGTGCCAGAGAGTAGCGATGTCTTGCATATTGACTAGCACAATCAAGTAAGAATTTAACTGTACTCTTGTATGTGTGACAGCAATGACACTATAAACCCTGGTGGTTTTCTGCATATATACGGGTTTGACTTTGTTAATTAAATGGAAATTATTTTGCAAGTTTTGTGACCTATTGCTGAAAACTGCAGATGATTCAATAGCTGCTCTACTTAAATGGACTGCAAATCCCAGCAACCCTTGGAGCACTGCATCATAGGGCAGCTGTGGCAGTCGCTGCAAGGGCTGCTGTGTGAAACAAAATGATGGTGCTAGCTGTAAAAGCGAGTCATAAAAGTACATCAGAATTGTAATCAGTGCTGTCTTTTTGTTTCAGCATTTTGCTGTGCAATTTTACTGCGATTACAGTGTTCTCTATATTTATGTTCTTGCCCTCTGCCTGCTTATTCATGTCATTTTGTCTTGGTTGGAAAGCATCTTTGTCTGAAGAGTGTTCCCAAATTCTACAAATCTTCATTTATATCGGCATTAAGGAAGGACAAAACTTTACATAACTTTCAGGAGGCTGTTCACAGGGGATTTCAAAACTATACCACTATCATGTGCTTCTGCAAAACAGGGCTGTGTTTTGAGTGCTTATCATTTATCATTTTGTGCTTAGTGTTTTATTGGATTTTTTTGTATCTGTAATATTAATAATATTTTTGTCATTTACAACCATCAATATTAACACAACTTTAGTAAACTAAGTTTTTACAAATTTTAACATATTGTAGTAAAGAACTCTTGAACTACATGCTTTGTCTTGACAGCCAGCCTCACACATGATTTGCTTGCGCACTGATCATTCTAGCTCCCATTTCTCACAACTTTAGTGCAATAAACTTAGAGTATACAGTATTCATGGGCCCAAAATGAATTTGTGGATTTTTGTTTTCGAGAGTGTACTGAGCCACTAACCGCTGTGAATCGCAATGGATAATTTATACAAATATACAAACAAAATTCTTAATGGCAAAACACTAAGCTCAGTTTCACTATTTACATAACAAATACCCAGTCCCCTCCCCACCCCCACCTCCAAAACACACCTTTCACGCATCTATCCATCCATCTTCCAAACTTGTTTTTGCAGAACAGGAAGCTGGAGGCTCCAGTCCATCACAAGGTGAACACACACACAAGCCACTTTAACATGACCAATCCACCTATCATGCATATCTTTAATTTAAAACTATAATACCACATTGACAGGCTTCACAGACAATGCACAACAACACAGTCTGGTCATCAACAAGATAATAAATGTAATGAATTAAGATTGTGTACTTGTGCCGGAAAAAACAACTCTTTGCGATTGTAGTGAATGTGAGTGAGAGAAGATGGATAGGAAGACCATGCTATGCCTGAGGAAGCCTAAACAAAATCAGTTTGTAGATAGATAGATAGATAGATAGATAGATAGATAGACAGATACTTTATTAATCCCAAGGGGAAATTCACAGAATTTGTATGTATTGTGGAGGTGCAGAAAACTCATGGGTGTATTGCCTGAAGTGTGTGTTTTAACTCATAGTGTGGTCACCTTGCTGACTGTGGAGGATCTATTAAATCCTTTACTGTATGCCTATCGTGATGTTTGATGCTGTTGTGAGGCTGAAGAAAAAGTAGAAGTTGCCACTGTATATGTGAATAAAAAGAAGTTTTTGTATATTAAGTTTGCATGAAAATGACTCATAACAATTACTAAACCAAAACTGAACGTTTAATGTCAAAGAGAAAATGCTGTCCATCACTGCCTTTGCATCCCATAAATACTTACTGTACATTTGTATACATGCAAATAGGACAACAACAACCAATGTTTGCAGTATGAACATCAATATAATATTTATACAGCCCTGCTACAAATCAATATGACATCTAAAAAGTATTCCTTTGTCTTATTCCAATCGTGTGTTTTAAAGAGTTTGGCTGTTTTTGTTCCGGTAGTAGATCAGCAGCAAGTGAAACTTTTATTTCTATCACGAAGGTGTCATGTGATAGTTAAGCATAACTGCCATCTGGTTTATTAAATGGTGAGAGACTGATTCCTGTTCCTTGTGGAGTAACTTAGCTACATCAGTGCAGTGGCCATAGAGGGAACCAAATCTGAATAATGAAAATGTCTGAAAGAAAACATAAAAGTTATTTTGGGCTGCCAAACAAGCAGCTGTGTGAAAAGTAATAAAGAACAGAGAATCCACACAAGATTAACAGCTTGTAATACAAAGTGAAATCCTTGGAGAGCTGGTTTTTTTTTTTTAAAGTAACTTATCTCTGCTGGGCTCTTGGCTTCTTTGCCACTTATTCCAGTGAGTCGTTTTTGAGGAGCATGTTTTTGCGTCTTTGCTCTTTGTCCTGGATTCTTTTCTTTTTCTGTCCATTACTGACAGCCCTTTTCTTTGCTTTGCTATTTTGTTAATCATGGCTGTATAGATCTTCGTCTTCATAGCCAAGCATTTGGTGCCTGTGTAATACGGCGAGATAAACCCTGACCCTCAGATCAGATCTGCAGTTTGCATTCACCTTGTCTGGTGACTGATGTGTGGTCATACACATTTATCGGATGAATAGATTGTATTTTACATTGATAAGTACTAGTCGCTACTCAAGAAGTAGTGTCCTGCCTTTTTTTTATGATGTGGGGGGTTTTGACTGGGACAAGTGTCTTGTAAGCATCTGGCATTGTGATTCACTTTTACTACAGTAGTCACTGCAATTGACCATTAGCAGACTGCTTTTCCAACAATGCGAAAAAGAAACGAAACGCTACCCCTCCATTTCATCTTGACACTAGCTTTGCCCTGCCTCAATTAAATTAATTCAGCTTGTTTCTTACTTGTAAGATGCTTGCTACCAATTTAATAGCCCAAAGTGTAAGAGTTGGAGGAAAGTGCTATAAAAATCCATTGACATTAAAAACAATCAGTGACTCGTGTCAGTGCTGTGTGGCCTTGGAAACGCAGGATATAAAAGCTAAGAATTTCACATTGATTGTGAAAGCTGAGTTATTTTCACGCATGCTTTTCATGCTTTAATTATCTCTGCCATACTGCTGTGCTGTGCATTGATCTGAGGTGATTCACAGCTGACATAAGCTAAATGTTGGAGCAGCTCAGAAAGTAAATCCATTGAGTTGCCTTTCCCTTGGAGATATGCAGGCCAAACTTGTTTCCAAATGAATGTTTGCAAGGCATTCATTGTCAGTCCTTTAAACCCATTTGCTTGTTTTTCATTAGACTATTCATTTGACCAGCTTTTATATTTTTATTTATAAGCTTAACTTCAGACAGTATCACCAGACATGGAGAGACTGTCTGGTTTGCCAAGTGCTTAGAAGGCCACAAAGCTTAGGTCTTTAATGTGCTTGTTTGTTTTTTTCAGTCATCATTGTAATTCTCTTCCATGAGAGAGCTATCAGATTATTAAGAAGAACAACAAGGGTCTTACTTCATGTTTTTCTTGGTGAGGAGAACTGTGATAACTAGCTAATACTGTCGTACCAGTATTAGTAGTAGTCCTCTGCACTGCTCCCTTTAGTTTATTCCCGGGATTCCCATGTCCCCTTTTCAGTGGGTCTTGTTCATGTCAGGATCCTCTGCAAATTACATTTATTTTGATTCTTTCTGAATATACTGGTTTTCTAGAAATCTATCTTTTTTTTTAGTATGTATGGTGTCATTGTTTGTGTTGTCCTTTACAGTAAAGCTCACTTCTCTGTTGCTTTGTCAGTTGGTGCTGTTACAGCTGAGGGGCTGTGGTAACATGTTGTTTGGTTTGATTTTTGTGGAGTAATAAAGGAAATACTGTTGGTACCAAAAAGTATTAATAGATCTTTGCTTCCTCAGCTTTCATTTCTGATTTTTCTCTAGTTGAGTGAACCTTGATTACCACTCCCCCCCCCAGTTAGCATTTCAGTGTTTTGTTCTCAGACCTGTCAGCCATTAAGTAAACCAGCAGCAGCACACTCTTATTTTATTTTATTTTATTTTTTTATTAAAGACAGTCTCACTGGACATATTTCTGTGCTGCTCTCTTGTTAGTAACTTGGGAGTCATCCTCACTAGATGAGCAGTCCAGCTTTGCTTACTTTTGAATTGTCAAACTCTTCACTCTGTCACAAACACTGTGTATGGAAAGTTTGCACAGAAGCCTCATTATAGTTGCTATGTAAGGTTCATAGAAATGTAGTTTGACTGATAAACAGTAAGTTCTGGGTGAGGACATAGTCCACCCTCACTATCACCGACCAGTACAACCCCAGCAGTATTATTGCCACAATATCCATTCCTTCATTAGTGTGAAATTCATGCCTATCATCACTTGTACTTGAGCTTCTACTGTTATGCCATCTTATCTCTGTCTCCTGCATTGAAGCATCAGTCTTTTCCAAGAGAGGGCCATGACTTCATTTTTCTAAGTTCTGCACTCAGTTCATCTGTTTCTGTCTTTGCTGATAACTGCACTAATGTGTGCTGAAAACTGAATTCAAATGAGGCTGCATTCTCTTCCTATATGAAAGATTCCATTCTGTCTCACCATACCCCTTCTGTGCCTCTGTATTCTGTCTTTAAAAGTCACAAACAGGAGAGGAAACATGGTGCCAGTCTTCCAGAGTTCTTAGTCCCACTTAAACAAGTGTGTTTTAATGCCATGTATAAGTGCAGGACCCTGAAATACCAGAGGAGAGCCTTCACAGACTTTTTCTTAATTCATAGTAAATGTGTAGACCCCTTCCAAACTCTATCAATCACTCAGAAATCCATGCAAGCGCAAAAAGGTGAACCCCTCTTACAGACCCCTGTTACATATTCCACATTGCTTCTCATGGATCTGAGGTTTATCCCTGTTCCAATACCCTGATATAGCCTTTCCAATGTAGGATTATGATCCCTCTGTAAATGAAATGTGCTGTCTTTTCTTAATTTTTTTTTAAACACTTGTCTCCCAATCTGAGATACTGTTCCTATATTCTGTGCATCACTGAAACCCCTTGTTAACTAAGGAACCTGCATAATATGAAGAACTGTATTTTCTGCACTTTATGTCAGATAACAGCCATTGGCCTTAGTACTGTGGTGTTTTTTTAACCACCACTGTGACATCAGAACTGCCTTTGTTATGAAGGAGCATTTATCTAACAGTATTAGTTGCCCTTTGGAATTTTCTTTCACCTCTTTGTGATGTCCCTGTTGAAGTCAACATTTTCTTTGGCTTGCTGAGAAAATCCTTGTGGCCTGACACCTCCTATTTTGGAGTCTTAATTTGCAAGAAGCTCTTTGAGCCTATAGAAAACTAATTATTTTTGGCATCACCAAAATCATTCAACACACAGGTTAGTACTGAACTCATCCCAAACAAGGAAAGGAAGTTTGCAGTCTGTTTTCAAATAAATCCTTCACTATTGCTTTGACTTCTTAAGTTTATCCATCACACTCTGTTTTTCTGAGTCAGCTCACCACCAAGTGGCATTCAGTTTACAGCTAAACTCTTTACCAGAGTCACATCTAATATTCCAATATAGAGGCAAAGGAACATTTACATTTAGGAACAACCTTGAGCTCAAGTGTAGCTCAACCTTGATAGCTCACTATCAATAAGGTGAGATTTGCAGATAAATCCAATAACAATCCGTACCCTTTCAAACTGTCCAAATCCACTGAGACTGAATACTCCTACTGATTGGGCACATAAACACAAACAGCAGTACAGTACACCCCCAAAATTCGTGGGGGTTACGTTCCTAGAGGACCCGTGAATTGTGAAAAACTGCGACTTTTGGATGTGGTTAAAAAATGCCTTTTAAATGCCTATTTTTATAGTTTAAACCCTAAATACAGTATGCCCCCAAAGCACTTTAATTTCGTTGCAATGCCCCCAAAGCACTTTAATTTCGTTGCAAACTCAACTTAATACACTAATACATTACCTAAAAAATTACCTTAATACATTACCTAAAAACAGAATGTAAAGGTAAACCCGTATACTGTACAGTACTGTACTGCTATGTCTCCCGCGGTGCTAGAATGTAAAATACCGATGTTACCGCTATATGTACTGTAATTCATGCAAGCACGTTTTCTTTGTTATAAGTAGAGTAAATACATAATAATTTCATTTAATTAAAATACAGTAAAATGAACGGGTACTCACCAATGGTGAATGATATTGATGATGATGATGAAGTAGCTGTGCAGTACGATGCAGAGGATTTAAAACTCCTCGGGTGGCGCCTCTTCTTCAGGCGCTTCAGGATGAGTCGTATCTTTGGACGGGTCTTCTTCTGGTGGGGTTTCGTGCTGGATTTTCTTTATAGGTTTCAGGAACATTGTGATGGGAAGTTGCTACATTGTCTCCTGTAGCAAACTGCTGGTAAAATTTCCGTGCTTTCTCACGGATGATGATACCGTCCAAGGGGATGTTCTTCTTCCTGCAGTCGGTGTTCCACAATGCCAAGGCAGATTCCATCCTCACTATATTTTTATTCCTTACGGTCGTTACCTTTTTGCCACTATCACAGAAACTTACAGATACGGTACTCCAGATCGCTGCTTCGTTCTTTTTTATGTAGCGTGCGGTGCTTTCATTAATGCCATAGTGGCATGCTACTGCAGCATAAGTTTTTAGTTCCCAGAGCAATTCCAGTAGTTCATCCTTCTCCTGGAGTGTTTTAAACTTCTTCTGGCACTTAGGCTCAGTGCCAGAAGTCTTAGACCGGGTTTATACTTCACGTGACGCATGCTGCAGCGGACGCTCCTGCTACACAAGCGTTGCAATGTTTATACTTGTGCGCGTACTTTGCGTAAATCTGGAGGAATCCGCCAGGTGGCAGTGCGAGATATTATCATGGTGAGAACATGTTCGGCTTCCCTGTGTTGTGAATTGCCTAGAACACCCATTAAATTCCGATGACGCCTTACCGCAATATCTCTGAAAAGGATGTTTATTGATTAAATCCAGGGATGTGTCTATTCCAGTAAGCATTGGGCACGAGTGAGAAACAATCCCTGCACGAGGCCTCAGCTCATTGCAAGGTGAATACAAGCACACATATACACTAGCGTCATTTTAGCGGCACCAAATCCCCAAATCTGCATATCTTTGGAAGGAAACTGGAGCACACTGAGGAAACCCGGCAGGAAAACATGTAAACTCCAGGCAGGGAATATCAGCGACGTGACTCCCTGCAAGGCAGCAGCGCTAACGCTCCGCCACTGTGTCACCCCCATGTGTGTAATTATTAACAGTATTCATTATTTAAACAAAATTACCGATTTATCTGTAAAATGTAATATACATACTTTAATGCATTTCATCATGAAAGTGATATCAAGTATAAATCTAAGGATTCTAAATGTGCAGAGAGTTGGAATATCATACATTTAATGTGCTCAGTGTGGCGATCTATTGCTGGCAATTCGCTGCTGTCAGGAGCAGAGGAAACCTTAGAAAAAACGATGGCACAGAAGACGGTATATGAGAATTTTAAAACGTATCGTGTCATTACGTTCGGGAATATGCGACACTTGAATATAAAAGCACCACGTGGTGGTGGTAGTGCAAAACGCCACCATAAAAGAAAACCAAGAAAAGTAGATATTAGTAAAGATTTCAAATCTCTGAAGAATATGATAATTCTGTTCCTATTTAGTCTTAATAGCTGCACAGGGGTCTCACAGTCCTTATGTCAACCCAGCTGGATGTTCTTCCTTTGTTCATGCTAATTTCTAGATTCCGAGACTATAAGTTCCTCACACACTCCACTGACTTGCTTTCAGTTTATTTAGTGTCTCTAACATGGCCCAGTGAGCTAGTGTGGGTATGCACATGAGTCCATTGGACTACCTTACTCTATAGGCTTGACTCCTGTCTTGTCAGTTGCTTCAGACAGAGGCTCAGCCTGTCTAGAACTCTGAACTGGAAACAACAGGTTTATACAACGGGATACTTCTCAACTGAGGACATTGCCTTAAAAGGGTTCATCTTGAGCTGGCTATATAAGTTGGAGCTGAGAGTTAAGAGTCTTGGTTATTGCTGATCTTTCGTTGTTTTCACCATTTAGCTCCTGAAGTTTTAACTTCAATACATATCATTTAGTTTATTTAGAAAAAATTAACTGAAATAATTAAATAAAATGAACTATTCTCACTTATGTTGTAGTCAAGTTGTCTATAAAAAAAAAAGCTTAAAAATATTGTCCCACTGTAGTTACATGCATGAGATCTTTTGCAACAAATTTGTCATCCTGAAGTGCTGGGTCAAGAAACTACTGTAGCATTTTGTTCTGCCTCACATCCACGAAGTGCCAATTCATTTTCCAAAATGTTTTTCATTTTAGGGAAATTCAAAAATCCTTGGAGGCTTTCAGTGTAAGCTGACCTGGGATTAATAAAATGTGTATTTTTCATGTATTCCTGTGTACTTTGTAAAGAGTCCTTGTGTGGTATTGTCATTGAGAGGCGCAATATAAAAATCAACAATCAAATAATTTCTCTGGAGTGCAACATGCATTTCAATTAGCATTTTATTAAAGCTTGCTGAATTTATCTATGGTCTTTTGCATGAATACATTTAATGCTACATTAGGATGGAGTTTGCCACCCACATTCCAGTTTAGATTGCTCTTAAAATGAATAATGACCAGAGCAGAGAACAGTGGCAGTGAAGAAACATAATTGAGTGCATATGAATCTTCCTGTGGTAAATATTACTTTTGCATCATCAGTTTTCAGTTGAACCCATCTTGTGTTCTACAACATTTCTAGTATTGTGCCTTTGACTGATGTGTTATGCCATTATACTTTGCAGCAATGAATCTGCTATATAATACATGTCAGTACTGGTAAGCTAATTGGATTTGTCTCTGTCAAGTAAACTAATCATAGCCGAATGCACTTCATAACAGTCATTCTTAGAGGGTCATTCTGTTAGACACAGACACAGCAATCTTTGTCCTGACTGTCAGGTTATTCCGCCCTTCAAAGTAAAACATCATTAACCACAGTTTTGTCACATATCTGTGTGGAGTTTTTAAGGCCTCAAGAGATGAAGAGAGTGTGCACTTTCCATAGCAGAGAATATGGTAGTTGAGAACAGAACTACCATAGAATTAGAAGCTATTTTTAAAATGTTGTTTTAGATGAGCTACACATTCCAGAAGCCTGTGACCTAAGATGCTGAGGAAAGTTAGTGGACTGGCTGGACTCGTGCATGCCTGCTACATGTCCTCTTTGCGTCTTTCACACTGTCCGGCTCTGCTGTGTTTTTCCGTCTTTTGCTTCCCTCTTAGAAAGAAGTGAGGAAAGGACATAAATTATGTTTGTTCTTTATAACGGATCTCTCTGCTTTCCCCTCTGGCAGTCTTTTCACAGCGAAGGGGCCGATCTGTCTGAGGTAGACAACACCGCCTCTTTACTTGGATTGCTTTCACTGCATGCTGCTTTGGTAGTACCATGCCTGCCTCCATTCCTCTTGTGTGTTTTTTGTGGTTTGTGTCCTATTCATACTTTGCCCCTCCTTGTGCTCTTCTTTTATTTATGCTGTAAATGCCACAATCTGGTTTACCTTTAAGGTGCCTTTGCTTTGATCGCTCTAGTATCTTTGCCATGTGTGGTGCATGCTATTTTTCTGAGTTTTTTGCCTTATAGTTTAAAAATGCTATCCTCTGTACTTTTATCAGGCTTGAATTTGAAAGACAACAACGAGAAGAACTGGAAAAACTCGAGAATAAAAGGTATGATGCTCCTTCTTCGTTCACTAATGAACTTGTGCCTCATTTACTTCAGCATTATTTTGTGTGCCAACACAATATTTGCTGATCAGCCTTTACATTTTTTTTTATTTCAAACATGCAATGCATAATTATTCCAAATGCATGGTGTAAAGTTTTGACGCATGGCAGGTTTCAGCTTCCATTGGCTTACATTTTTCCTAGTAGTTTGTTTCAAGATATTTACTATCTGAGAACAGAATTTCCTGCTTCAAAGGAGCCTACTCTGAACATTATTGTTTATATTGCTTGGTAGGTTTATTTCTCATTTCTTGCTTCAGATATTGTAATGATTGATGTTTATTTACTTTTAGAAAGCTGATTAAAGAAATGGAAGAGAAACAGAAGTGTGAGAAGGCAGAACTGGAAAGGATGCAGCAAGAAGTTGAGTCCCAGCGTAAAGAATCTGAGCAGGTTCAACTACACATCAAGAGACAAGAAGAAAGCCTCAAGCGCAGGAGTCTGGACATTGAGACCAGGCTGAAAGATCTTCTCGCTGAGAAGGAGCGCTTTGAAGAGGAACGTCTGAAGGAGCAGCAAGAGATAGAGCTGAAGAAAAAGAAGCAGGAAGAGGAAATTCACATCCGAGTACAGAAGGAGCAGCAGAAGCTCCAGGAGATCCATACAAAAGAAATGAGAGAAAAGATGCAAATCTTCCGGGAACTGGAAAAACTGAAACGGGAGAGAGATGAGCAGTCTAGCAAACTGGAACAGGAGAAGAAACGCTTGGAGGAGCAAGAGAAAGAGCAGCTGACTCTTGTATACCGACTAGAGGAACAGTTACGAGAGAAGCAGGAGATGATAGGACTGCTGAAGAGAGATGATGCTCAGAGAATGCAACAAGAAAAGAAGATTCTGGAGGAGATCAGAGAAGTTCTTCTCAAGGCAAAAGAGTCTAGTCCTGATGGAGATGAGGAACAGGAGGATGTGAGGAATGCACAACAAAAGTACATGAACTTCAAGCTCCAGCAACTTGAGCAGCTAAGCCAGATTGAAGAAGAGCTAAAGCAACAGAAGGAGCAACTGGAAAAAGATATTGTGAGTGAGCAGAAAGCACTTTTAATCCAAAGAGAAAGGCTTGCAACTTCTGATGTGCCCATTTCAGTTCAAGATAAGGATAAGATCAGGCTTGCTGAGCAGAGACTTCATTGCAAAGAGAGGCAGCTGCATTCCCTGACTGAAAACCATTTGCCCGCAATAGTAGAAGAAAAGTTACGGACTGCTGAAATTGTTGACAAAGGCCTCTTTGGTCTAGATAACACTTTATATCAGATTGAGAAGGAGATAGAAGAGAAGGCAGAGCAGCTCGCCTTGTATTGTGCCAACAGTGACCACTTACAGCAGCTTCAGGAAACATACGAGTTTACAGCAAATGTGGCGAGGCAGGAAGAAAAAGTACGGAGGAAAGAGAAGGAGATCCTAGAATCCAAGGAGAAGCAGCAAAGGGAGGCTTTAGAACAAGCTGTCGCCAAGCTTGAGAGACGACATTCAGCCTTGCAGCGCCAGTCCACCATTGAACTTGAGATAGAGGAGCAGAAACGCAAACTGTCAGCTCTCAAAGGAAGCACTCAGGAAGCTGGGCTGCAGGCCAGTCTGGAGGCTGAACACAAAGCGCAAGAGGAAGATCGAGCAAGGTGGGACATTCTTTTATACATGCTTCATAGTTGATTAATGAATGCCTAGGGTGCATGCTTCTATCCTTGCTTTTGGTCATAGCTTCCTCCAGCCATTTTAGTATTGTAGAAGAACTTAACACCTACCATAGTTTCCTGTTTTGAAACTTATATTGACATATGTTGACATGTTACCCTAGGATATTCTATTCTCCACTTTTGATGTTTGTAGGTCACTGATCTGTATTTTTGACCCTTTTGCCTATCATTTTCTTGAACCACCATTTAAATCTCATTACTCTGAAACAAGACCACAGCAGATCCTTAAACTTTCCATTCAATAGAAAGGAACTTTTTTAGCATCCTTGGTTGGTGAAGTACCTTTATACCTGAATTCTGAATAGCAAGTGCTTTAGATGTTTAAATGTTTAGATGATTCCCAATGGTTTATTCTGAAGCTCATGCTCCTTCTCTGCTGATTTCTTTCTAATGTAAGATGCGTGTTCAGTTGTTTTAATAATGTACATTAAGAACTGATTTTACTTTTCCAGATGAATTGCTTGGTGGGGTGGGATATGAAGTAAATCTTTAATTTGGCTCACCCTTACTGAAAAGAAATGGCTTAAGCAAAACAGAGCAGTAGGAACATTCTAATCAGAAATTGGTGACACAAGATTTTTGATCCCGCACCACCCAAGCAGCTTAAGACATACTTAAAGTTAGTTAAAATGAACTATTTCTTCTGAGTAGTTTGTTTCGATGTTGATTATAGCCTGAGGTTAGACATGATACCTGATGAAATACTAATTTCTTTCATGGTTAAATGAAAGCATAGTAATGAATAGTGATGAGTGACACAATTTGCGTGAAACTGAATTTGCAGTGAAAATCAATGGTTTGCTTCATAAAAACTACTATCATTTACTAATCACTTCATTCTGTTTTTATTTGTATTTTCCTACCATCCCAAGTTTTTCCAATTTAGGTTTGTAGTTGTATGCCCATTTCTCGTTACTTATTGCCACGACTCCATGCCAAACTGCTTTATTTATTGTGTTGGGATGTACAATTCTTTATTCTGCTCCTAGTTCAATATACATAAGCTTTAAGTTGAACAACTGTCATCATTGATGTAGATTCAAAGTGGGCAGATAAAGACTTAAATGTCCGAGCAGAGCATGCCTTCTCAGTCTGTGTATTAAGTATTTGTGTTTCACCACTGTCTGCTCACATCTGATGACATCCTGTACTTGTGGACTGAAGTAATTTTTTTTCTAAAGTAGACATTTGCTTGTAGCATTGTTTCAATTTGAAATGCAGCCTCTGGTCTTGTATTGAATCGATGCTAAAATTTTGGCATTGGTATTGATAACAGCTTTCAGGCCAAAAGTACTGGTACCAAAATGATACTGAAGCAAATAATGGCTAACTACCCCAGACCCCACCTTACCATCAGCACAGCACATCAAAAAAAAGAAGCTGGAGGTTATGATGGTTTGTCCACTACAGAGTATAAAGCATGCCAAAGGGGATGTGGTGGTTTAGGGGGATTGTCCCACACTGTGATGTCCATACTGCCTCATTTTAATTTTAAAACAAAATGATTTCCGTCTATATTTTTGTGTTTGCATTGTTTTTTTAAAAAGGATCCCTGACCATACTGAAACACACGAAAATGTATATGACATAGACCTTCAACTGTACACACATCGGTGGCAATCACAACGATGGGACTGTGTAGTTAAAAAGTTCAGAGCCCTATGAAATTCAGATTTATACAGTATGTGCTTTCAAAACTATCAGCATGCTTAGGACTGTGATAATGTGTTCACAGCATAGAAAAAGAAAACAATCTTTAAAGAGCTGCAGGAAATTATCCTGTGTCATGCTAATGTGCTGATTACAAATGAAAGTGACAGTCTTAAGAACTGGTGGCAGTCTTCTTATAAATGAATGAAAACACCACAAATTTTAAAACGATACTTAAGAAGAAGAAAAAGGAAAAGTGTTTAGGTCTGTGCTCATTCGTGAGAGGATTGATTATAACCAGTCCACACCAAGCAACCTTTGTAAAACTAACTCAAAATATTAATAAATAGATACAAATTTATTTGTATATCCATGCGTTTGTGTCTCTCTCTCCTGTGATACCGTGAACTAGGCTGAATTCTACACCCATCCACTATGTTAAGTGGATTATTATTAATTTGACTGTGGGATGCATTCCTCCTTACTGAACAGATTAAGTTTAAGTAATAAACACTGATTAGAGGCTATAAACTGGGCTGTTTACAATCTGATTTTCAACAGGCTTTGAATTTTGCACTACAGTAGTAACATTGCCAGCTAAGGATGCTCTGATCAGGTTTTTAAGACCCTTTTCATGTTACTTTCTCTCTTTAATAAACCTTTTACAATAAGCTTCTGCATAACCAGACACATAGAAGCCTTATGTCCTGTTAAAGTGTTAAATATGGTATTTTTATAATTAAACTATAGACCATAAGTATTAACTGTTCATTTTTTATTAACAATAAATTTCTGTAGGCTTATTGTTTAGTAGCCATAAAAACTTTATTTATCGAATTCCTTTTTATATATGTACTACGACTAATAAAATATGCACAAAATATTTATCCATTATACATACTGTATGGCATCAAAGAAAATAAAATGCTTCTTATAATTTACAAGCTGCCATATTGATTTTTTTTCTGTAATGTATCGATCTGAAGCAAAGCTTAATTAAAATAGTTTTCACCATTTCTCTAACAAACAAAATGATATATACATTCTCACATAATCAATTAATTGATATTGACAATTAAACACTGCTTACGTATAAATATACATGCAGTTATATACGAGTATTTTAAGCATTTTTAATCATTAATTGCAGTACAGCTTTTTTGCTGTTAAGATATACATTTACTATATTTATACAGGTGTGTTTATTCTTTTGTTCAGTGTATCAGCTAAACATTCATAATTCTTGAAGTGTAATTATAACTATGGATTACCATTTTAATAATGCAGTAGTTGTTTCTTACCAAAATATATGCTCTGTGATATACAGCAACAAATAATAAGCACAGTACAAATCTTTAAAATTAAATAAATAAATAAAAAAGCTTCAAATGATCATAAGTTGTCTTATCACCCAGCTACAAGGCTAACATGTTTAACTGGTTTATAAGTAAAAGACACATTTTACTATTAAGCTAACAAGTATATTTGTTCACTAAGTACCACCTTCAAATTTGTCTTTATCTTTTCTTTTTCTAATTAAAAATGTAAGTTGCTGCACTTAATACAAGTTTGCTGTCCAAACTCAAATGGTATCATTTTTATTAAAGGACAGAATAAAAAAATCTGAATTCATTAAAGTAGCTTTTTTTTGCTATTTGTCTTAATTGCTCAGGATAAGTTCTCCGATTCCCTTTTCTCAATTTATTACTCTGCTTTCTTTAATGTAAAGTCTAATATTTCAACCGTCTCTTGCTCTCTGGTAAAATAGGCCTTGACTTGCTACTCTTTGCTTACACTACAGGAAATTCATTGCAAAAAAATACTCAGCTGCCATAATACCTTGTATAAAGGAGCACTGCAACTAAATTACCATAAAGCTTTAAAAAAAGAAGTGGCTTAAAAGATCATTTGATTGAGTCTTTTGTTAATGACAGTTGGTTGAAAAGAACCGGTAAATAATTTGCCCTTCACACATGTGTGCAGCATTCAGACATTACAAAATGCAATGTAGATGCATACAGGTAAGCAGTAGAACAGCAGCTATGAAAAGCAGTTAACTTTTTTTTTAACACTATGTTGGAAAATGTTTATTTTCTTTGTCAGTCTAACTCCACTGTCCCTTCTCCTCACAAAAGCTCGTCTGTCAGTTCCTTCTCTCTGTCCTTTTCTTATACTAGTCTTTGCTGTCAGCCTTCTCAGATTCAGTGTTTAATAGTTTGTGAGATGGGTGTTGAGGAAATGAAAGCTCTAAATGATGCTTCAGTGGCATTTCACATACTCTCACAATTAAACAAATGATAAATAACGGCAAGCTTATCACTAGGCATACAATTCACATGAGTGTGGATAAACTTTTGTAATTTTACTACACAATCATAGAGTGACCCATGGTTTGATTAACATTGCTCAACTGTTTTAAAGGGGCCAGGGGAGAGCTTGTCCCCTACTGAGTCTACAGCTCGTCGGAGAGAAGAAGAACTAAAAGCTGAGCACAAGGTCTTTCAAAACTGTTTACTCCTAATACAAAAATTCCTGAAATGCTGGTACTATACCATTTTAAAAATTTAGGTTTCCAGTACCCGCTATACTGCATAACCCTATTCAAGTCAGGTCTATACCCTTTTGGAATTCAAGGTTTTCTGTTTTAGCATTATTAGCTTTCTAGTTGTTTTTCTGATTCTAGTTTTGGGTTTCCTGTCTTTGCAATTTGAGAGGTGCCTGTCAGAGTCTTAAAATAGTTTAAGTATTTTCTATAAATACAGTCAGGCCCATAGGTATTTGGACAGTGACCCGATTTTCACCATTTTGGTTCTGTACGCCACAACAATGGATTTGAAACAAAGCAATCAAAATGTGATTGAGAATAGACTTTCAGCTTTAATTCAAGGTGTTTAACAAAAATATTATATGAGCTGTTTAGAAAAGACAGACACTTTTATACATGGTCTTTGGTATTTGGACAGACTAACATAATCTTAAATATGACGATCATTTTCAATATTTGGTTGAAAATCCTTTACAATCAATGACTGCCTAAAATCTGAACCCTTGACCACCTCCAGGTGCTGGGTTTCCACTCTAGTGTTGCTTTGCCAGGCCTTAAAAATGTCTGTCTTCCGTTTGCTGTTTGTTCATTTCAGTTAGTGAAATGTATGTCCAGTTGGGTTGAGGTCAGTTGATTGAAGAGTATTCCACTATTTTTCATTGAAAAGTCCTTAGTTTGCTCTACTAGTATGTTTTTGGCTCATTGTTCATCTGTACTGTGAAGTGTCCTCCTATCAGTTTTGCTGTATTTGGCTGAATCTGAGCAGATAGTATAGCCCTGTATACTTCCGAATTCATCCTGCTACTTCTGCCAGCAGTCATATCATCAATAAATACTAGTGACTGACTTCCATTGGTAGTCAGGCATGCTCATGCCATAACGCTGTCTCTGCCATGTTTCATATACGATGTGGTATTCATCAGATCATGAACCATTCCTTTTCTTCTCCATACTCTCTTTCCATCATTCTGGTATATATTGATCTTAATTTCCTTTGATCAAACAGCAGTGTTCCAGAACTGAACTGGCTTTTAAAAATGTTTTCTGGCAAAGACTAATCTGTCCTTCCTATGCTTGATGTTTACTTGTGGTTTATATCTTGTGGCAAACCCTCTATCTTTACTTTCGTGAAGTCATGATTGTAGACTTTGACAATGATAGGTCTACCTCTTGCAGTGTGTTCTGTTTTGAAGGGGTTTTTTTTTCACCAAAGACAGAATTAATTATTCAATCATCCAAAACAGTTGTCTTCTGTGGTTGTCCAGACCTTCTGGGGTTACTGAGCTCACCAGTGTTCCTTCTCTTTAAGAATGTACCAGATGGTTGATTTAACCACTGTGTTTCTGCTATCTCTCTAAAGGTTTGTTTTGTTTTCTCAGCCTAATGATGGCCTTTTTTTTACTTCCATGGACAGCTCTTTGGACCTCATATTGAAAGTTCACAGTGACAACTTCCAAATTCAATTTCCACAGTTGGAACCAACTCTGGACCTTTTACCTGCTTAACAGTTAATGAAATAATGAGTTACCTACTCACACCAGGCTATTGATCAGCATGTCAGTCAAATGTCCAAATACTTTTGAGCCCCTGAAAATGGGGGTGGGGGCTGTGCAGAAAAATGTCTGTCATTCCTAAACAGCTCATACGATATGTTTGGTAAACCCCCTGAATTAAAACTTAAAGTCTACAGTTCAATCACATCTTAATTGCTTTGTTTCAAATCCACTGTGGTGGCATACAGAGCCAAAATTATGAAAATTGTGCCACAGTCCAAATACCCTAAGTTCTTGTCAATAAGCCGCGGCTTATCTAAGGAAAAAAGTTGTGAAAATGAAAAAATAGAATATCGGCTTATACATAAGTCCGGCTTATACATCCATCGCGGGGGTTGCGTTCCAGAGCCACCCGCGAAATAAGAATATCCGCGAAGTAGAAACCATATGTTTATATGGTTATTTTTATATTGTCATGCTTGGGTCACAGATTTGCGCAGAAACACAGGAGGTTGTAGAGAGACAGGAACGTTATTCAAACACTGCAAACAAACATTTGTCTCTTTTTCAAAAGTTTAAACTGTGCTCCATGACAAGACAGAGATGACAGTTCCGTCTCACAATTAAAAGAATGCAAACATATCTTCCTCTTCAAAGGAGTGAAGCAAACTAATCAATATGTCTGTTTGGCTTTTAAGTATGCGAAGCACCGCGGCACAAAGCTGTTGAAGGCGGCAGCTCACACCCCCTCCGTCAGGAGCAGACAAAGAGAGAGGGAGAGTTTGTTTTTCAGTCAAAAATCAATACGTGCCCTTCGAGCTTTTAAGTATGCGAAGCACTGTGCAGCATGTCTTTTCAGGAATCAGCTTTACAAAAGATAGCAACGTGAAGATAATCTTTCAGCATTTTTAGACGAGCGTCTGTATCGTCTAGGTGTGCAAACAGCCCCCCTGCTCAATCCCCATACGTCAGGATCACAGATAGTCAGCGCAAGATTGACAGAAAAGTAAGCAATCTAGCTTCTCAGCCATCTGCCAATAGCGTCCCTTGTATGAAATCAACTGGGCAAACCAACTGAGGAAGCATGTACCAGAAATTAAAAGACCCATTGTCCGCAGAAATCCGCGATATATATTTAAATATGCTTACATATAAAATCACAATTTAAATGACCGCTACGCGCTCGTGTTGACTCGGCGACGCCCAGAGCAGAAAGAACGCGCTCCGGCCGCTCCAACCGCGCCATGCGGGGAGTGAGAGAGACGGCAATATCTCACACTCTCTCCCCCCTTAAAGAAATTAAATGGGCGCGAGTGAGACCACTGACCTCCCTCCCTTCTATTAGTTATAGGTTATAGTACGTTCGGCTTATCCATGAGTCCGGCTTATCTATGATACGATTTTATTTTAAAAATTCGTATGATTTTTGGTCTCCGGCTAATACATGAGTCCGGCTTATAGACAAGAACTTAGGGTACATCTGTAAAAGTTTAGACTATATGTTTTTAAACTTGAACTTGCATTCTTAGTGTAGAGTTTCCCACTATTTTTTGCTTTACCTATCTAATTCTTGACTTTTTCTGTTAATCAAGCTTTATTGCCTTAATTCGCTTTTATGTTTAATATGTTTTAAACTTTTGCAAGTCTTTTTATAAACTTTTTTTCTTAGTGTAGGTTTTCATGCTAATGTTGCTTTATCTGTCTAATTCTTGACTTTTTCAGTTATTGAGCTTTATTGACTTAATTAGCTTTTATGTTTAATTAAAACCTATCTTTGTTTACATGTTCTCTTATATATCATTTTTCTGTTTAAAAAAAAAAAGGCTAAATCTAGGATTTTGTTACTGCTGTGAATGAAAGCCATAGGTATTTTTTCAAGATATTGCTAAGATTCATTGGTTTAAGATTGGGTATTGCCTTGTTTAGTGTTTTAGGTAGTTCTGAAACCTCGATACCTAACGCTAAGACATTTCAACTTGCCGCAATCCAGAACGCCACTTTTGAACTCTTGCTGGACTTGCAAATATATGGCTTAAGAACTTGACTTAGTGAGAGACCATGAAATCAAACAGCTTGTTAAACTCTACAGTGATGTGACTAATTGTGGAATAAGGGGAAGGACACAGTGGCCCCTGGTACTCACTGAAGCTGGCTTGCCTCTTGAACATAACCACATCTCTGTGACAGTCAATTAAAATCATATGTCTTACAAATGCAGACCATGGAGAGTGAAATGCAGGTGTTCCCTGCTGGTTTTTTTTTTCCCCCCAAAATCTAATACTGCTGGAGGTTAATGTTCCAACCTGCAAAATTCAAATGTTATACTCTTTTCTTCTAAGGTTAGAACGTGGAATTCAACAGCTGAAACAAAAGATCTGTGAAAGTGACTGTGGTCTAAAGAGTTGCCTTGCCACCTGTGATGATAAACCAAGTCCTGCCAGCTCCCCCAGTGGTACCCCTTCTACTCCTAAGACACCTCAGTCAAAGTTGCTTGGCCTTGCTGATGACGGGTATGCTCTCTGGGTGTTTGGCTTGCTACTAGAACTAAAAGAGAGAGAGAGAGGGAGTCTGCTACCAGGGTTCCTTGAAAATTTTTAAATTAACTGAAAGAATTTCCAATAGTGGAGAACCTCAGGAGTTTGAGAAAAATGTCAAATGTCCTTAGAAAACACCTGAACATTTTTGAAGCTAAAAAAGAAAGAGTGAAGAGCAATTTTTTTACATGTATTTAACTTACTTGTGCTAAACATGTTGATTCTTTAAAATAAAAATGATTTGAAATTGAAAGTTTTGTTGAAAATAGACAAAATTGTCCTGACTTAATTTGCCATAAATAACACTCCAGGTGTTATTGCTTTCATATGATATTTCTGCACATTAATATGAGATGCACTACATACATTATAAAGAGAATCATAAAACGTGTGTGCATGTATGCATGCTACATGTTTGAGTATGTTTATCTGTGTCTTGAAAAATGATTCCTTAAAAAGAATAGGAATTCTAGATATGATGAAGTATATTGATGTGTAGCAGCCTATGTTTTTTGTAAGCCATATTTATCTTGTCATTAGTGTGTGACATGGCATGGTGCCATATTGATATGTTGTAATTATCTTTTCTTTGTTAATTTTTTCTCGGGTTTTTGAGTTTGGCCCTTCACACATATCAATGATAGTGTTATGAAAAAGTTTTTTTTTGCCCATTCCTGATATCCTCTATGTTTTAGATTTGTCCCAGTGACTGACTTTTAATATTTAAAGCATATGTAATATAAGATAAAGGAAACCAGAATAAACCTATCACACCATTTCTGAATTGCTGTAGTCATAAGTTATAAAATCCCAATACTGTGCATGTGAAAACATTAGTGCCCCAATAGCTTCTCAAACTGCTGACCAAAGTTAATTGTTAATTAGACTCTGCTGATTAAAAGCAGGTAGACCTGATTGCAGTCAGCCCTGAATCTAAAACTCATCGTATTTTGACCCTTACCACGAAACTGAAAAAGTCACCACAAGGTTTCTTCAAGAACACTATATCTCAGTCACAAAAATCCAGAAATGTTGATGGTAAAAGTTTAAACTCGCCAATCAAGAAAAATTGCAAAGTCATTTCTAAGGCTATGGGGCTTCGCCACACCACAATAAGAAATATTATCTTTCATTGAAGATTATCAGGAACAGTAGTGAATCTCTCCAAGAAAAGAACGGCCTGCTACAATTACCCTAAGGCCACAGCTACAATTCACTCAAGGATCCGAGAATATCCAAAGAACTACAGACCTGTCTACCCTCATGTATGAATAGGGGTGAATCTACTGTGAAACTAATGAAGCATAAGCTTCAGGGCCCCAGAAGTGACTTTAGTCCATATTGCTTAAACATTTTGTGTATCTACTTTATGTGAAGGAGTTTTTAAATATGATAATAATATCATCTAATACAATACAAAATAATAGTTAAAATATTTTTTAATTGAAATTTTTATCCCTCCGATCCATCCATTTTCCAACCCGCTGAATCCGAACACAGGGTCACGGGGGTCTGCTGGAGCCAATCCCAGCCAACACAGGGCACAAGGCAGGAACCAATCCTGGGCAGGGTGCCAACCCACTGCAGGACACACACAAACACACCCACACACCAAGCACACACTAGGGCCAATTTAGAATTGCCAATCCACCCAACCTGCATGTCTTTGGACTGTGGGAGGAAACCGGAGCGCCCGGAGGAAACCCACACAGACACGGGGAGAACATGCAAACTCCACGCAGGGAGGACCCGGGAAGCGAACCCGGGTCTCCTAACTGCGAGGCAGCAGCGCTACCACTGCGCCACCGTGCCGCCCCATCCCTCCCATAACATAATTTTTATTCACACCAGTGACTTTAACATGTGATTTAATCCAGTACAGCAATTCTGATCAAAATCTGAGATGTAGAGGTTAACTTTTTTTTATAAATGTGTAGTGATTTGTCATGGAATCAGTCAATGAAGAACACAGCTATGGTTACCCAGACCTCTGCTGGTTGCAAAGGGGCCCTTATAACTATTCAAGCTTCAGGGCCCCAAAAGTGTAGGTGCTCCACTGGCTAAGGGTGTGCTCATGACTCCAAGATAGAAAGGGACTGAATAAAAATTTGATTTGTGAGGGAGTAGCTAAGTGTAAACCTCTTATGTAAACAAATAACTTCATTGATCTTCTTGCATTCACAAAGAAATGCCTAGATGATCCCCAAGCCTTTTCTTGTTGTCAGATTTTTATTAGAATATTAGAAACAATAAAATGAAGCTCAGCAGACACAAGATAAACTTTACAGTGAAATATATATATATAGTAAAATAAACATTGCCAAGATAACCTAGTGTCATCCCCGGAGAGCCAGACAAGCACAGGTCTAAGTAGAGAGAAAAAAGGAAAGCTAGGCACTAAAGCATTGCTATCCAGCCCTCCACCAATCTGAAAACAGATATGCATTCAGCAGTGGTGATGTGGTGAAGGTTAGAGAACTAAATTGGGTTTCCAGTGAATAGGTGAAAGGATTATGGGTCTTCATATCTGGAAACAACTGCGAGCTTGGCAGCAGCGGTGCCCAGGGTGAGAAGCTTTCATTGGAAAGGTAAGGGAGAGGAGAGAGAGAGCGCAGAAGCATCCAGAAGCAGAAAAATATGCAAGTGGAGACAAGTATTTGCATAGAAAGGATCTTGGTGAGAATGCTAAAGACAAAAGTACAGAGAAGAAAAAACAGGAGGACAGCCCTAAAACATGTGAATGAATATGCTGTGAACTTTTAGAGAGCACAGATGACTCTGAGTGGTCTCATTGAGCTTCATGCTAAGAGTTTTCAAGGTGTAAGATACAAATCAACTACATTCAGTCCTCAACAGTCATGTGTTTATCTTTCGTGACTACAAATATTTGCACAATGTTACTTGTAACCTTTCTTACTTTTGCATTGTCAACCTTGCACAGATCTGTTCCGAACCAAGGTTGAATGTTTATTGAGATATACTTTTGGATTTCCAAAGAAAACTAGATAAACTAATATCAGTTCAAAATATCAGTGGGAAACAATGTTCTAACACTATTAGAATGGGGCACAACATTTATAATAACTATTATTAAAAAGAAAGGAAGAATAAAAGAAGAGCAACTTAGTGATTAAGGGAATTCCTAACCTCATTGAAACACACACAACAGTATTTTCAAAAACCTGTATGAAACTCCAGATGCATTTAGTTCCAATTATTGCTGCTAAAGGTGCTGCAACCAAGTATCGGAACTCTGTGGGCAATAACCCTTTAACATTGGTGATAGGGATGTTGGAAAACTGTGTTCCTTGGATAAAGAAAGTTGTGTTTTAAAAGCAATTGTGTGTTCACTTAGGTTTCCTGTCTCTGATATTGTATTTTCTCTAAAGGTCTGAGATCATTCATTGTGTATAATATTTTAAAACAGAGGATATTACGAAGAGGGCAAATACTTTTTACAGCTCTGTATTTTGAGCCATAAATAATATATAAATATTAGAAAAGGATATTAGTCAGTGAAAAGGTATGCTCAGTATGGTTGCTGCTCAGTTAACCTTTGGCAGTCTAATTTAATGTAATGTGTCGAGATAATGTCAGCATTGAGCCATACTATAAATAAATTTAAATATTATGCTTTGGAGAGGTGCATGTTTGAAGAAGCCATTAGTTTGAGCTATGGCTCACTTTATGTTGATAATATACAGTGTATCATTATATATGTGTTACAGTCAAAAGTTTTAAGATTGCTCTGTGTCACGTTTGTTGATTGCAGGCTATCTATACATGGTGTTACCTGCAATAGCATAAAAGCTCAGTCTATAGCACTAGGCATTCTCAGAAGTTGTTTAGTGAGGTCTAAAAAAGATATCCAACAACAACAATAGGCAAACATCAGATTTTGCCAGCTTCTCAATAACTTTGCAACAGAAGTGTTACAGATGTGACAGTGGGCACTTGGTGCCCAAATACATAATCAAACCATTGTGTTTGCCTGGCATCAGATTCTACTGCCTGATGGTTCCCCTGTGCACTGCTTTGTGCTTGTCCAACAGCAATCATTGTCCAGATTGATTCATGCTGTAATGTAACCCTCAGCTCAGTTACTAGCAAGGATTATGATAAGAGGTTCTCCTTGAGAGATGTACATGCCTTCATGGCTACCATCCAGAATTTAGCTGAGTGCACAGTGAGCCTTGCTTTTGTTTGACGTCTTTGACAGGTGGCATGTCACACCCCTCTGTCTCATGAGAGGATCTATCCTGTGCTTGGCAGCATCATGGGCCAGATGGCTGAAAACCTGTGTTGTATTTGACCCATGTAGGTTGGGAACAAATATGGTGTAGTGATCTGTTAAATGACTTGTATTATTTTACTTGGATACAGTTGATCTCAGTTAGAAGATGATCTCATTTTACTTATGGAGTGCATGTCTTCCTTTGTAATAAAATGTGTTGTTCTTTTGCCATGAATTAGGATTAATGCTTACATTGAGCAGGAAGTTCAGAGAAGACTCCAGCAGCTCAGTCAGATGAACGGGGACAATTGTGCTATTGATCTGTCGTTTTCACCTGAAGCTGGAAACACACAGGTAAAGTAAACAAAAGGATGAGTAAGTGTTATATTTAAAGGATAGCTAGATACAATTTAGTAGATTTCACAGAAGTGGCACACTGGTAAATTACCCTAGGCTGGCACTGCCTTGCAAAGATCAAATTGAACTTGACAGAATGCTTCTGTGTGTCCAGAATGCCAGTTCCCATGTACAGTGGAACAACGGGTCACGACCGTAATTCGTTCCAAAACTCTGGTCGCAACCCGATTTGGTCGTGACCTGAAGTAATATTTCCCCCATAGGATTGTATGTAAATACAATTAATCTGTTCCGGAACTTACGAACTGTATGTAAATATATTTTTTTTAAAGATTTTTAATCACAAAAATAGTTAATTATATCATAGAATGCACAGTGTAATAGTAAACTAAATGTAAAAACATTGAATAACACTGAGAAAACCTTGAACAGAGAAAACCAACATTGCAAGAGTTCAAGCTATATAGTTTTAAGCACAGGGAAAAAAATGAACATTTGAAAAATCCGTAATTTATACAAAAACTAACCATAACCAAGAAAACTAACCTTGCATGAATCGAGTTCTGGCATGAAGAAAGTGAGGAGGAACTGGGTGGAGAGGAGATTACAGTTTTGAGGTAAAGTCTGTGATGATGCGGGTTTGCTGCATGCTTCCATCTCGCTTCCGGGAGCCCTTAAACCCGTCACCGTCGGTAATGTTACCGATGAACACGACAGTGAGGCACTACAGTGGAGCAAGAGGATGGTGCAAAAAGTGTCAAGTGCTTTTATTAAAATCAACAAAACAACAACCAAAAACAAAGTCCAAATTAAATAAAGTGCAGTGCTTTCAGAATCCTTCAATAAATAAATGATCCCATAAAAACAGAAGTGAAGTGGAGGTTAAAATCCAATAGAAAAAAGTCTTCATTAAATACAACGAGGTTAAAACAATACTGGAAGCAGTCTCTCTAAAAACAAGCCAGGTGCATTCTTTAACTTGTGACCCCCGCTGCCTTCTTGGCCTTACGTGGCCAGCCGTCCTCCTTCTGGTCACTCTAGCTCCTTGATCGCTCAGCTGGAGCGACCGCTTCCTTCTGCCCCACCGAGTGTGGGTCAGACACCCCTGCTTGGGCTCAGTGTCCAGCTGCCTGCCTGCGAGCACGCACTCGCTCACACCGGTTCTTTCCACACTGCTTCCTGCTTACTTCCTCACTCTGCAACCTCCGTCTTTCTTTTCTTTTTCCTCCCTTTAGTCGCCTTGTGCTTCTATTTATGAAGAGGACATGGCAGCTGTAGCGTGGCGATTATTTATTTAAAACTGGCCTCTTGACGTGAGCTGTGGGACCACAAAGTCCCTCTGCGCGATGCAGTCCAGATCGAATTATGCAGATACAGATCGTCTGGATGACTTTGATTTATGCAGGGATGATTCCAGTTCGGCGCGAAGACGATTCTTCATGTCATTAGTTTGCACACTTCTCGATGGTCCGGGATTTTTCGGGTGATTTTCTATGTAATAAACTTAAGTTATAGCGTAATGAAAATTGCATAATTAGATCTGGACCACCCTATACTGTACAGGGAGAGACTGAACACGTGCGTAAATCACCGGTGCGTATGAACCGGAAGGGAAACGAAATAGAGCACAAAGAGTTCACAGCGAATGCACAGGGAGAGACTGAACACGTGCGGAAAGCATCGGCGCGTACGAACCGGAAGGGAAACTAGCTTGTTCATCACCCAAGTGTGTGGTCGTGAACAGATGCAAAAGTTTGGCGAACTTTTTGGTCGTTACCCGATTTGTACGTGTTCAGAAATGTTCGTGACCCGAGGTTCCAGTGTACTTTCCAGCAATAATTTCTGCTTTCCATGTGTTCTGTGGACAGTTGTGCTGTTATCAGGAGGCACAGCTGTTGATGGTGAAAGGTTATGTAACATTAGATGATGATGGCTGACCCAACATAATGCAGCTGCTGCTTTACGCATCCTGGAAATGTTTCACTGTGTTTAAAAGTTAAGCTGTAGTGGAGTTAGTGACGCTGTTCTTTTACTCATTGTCTTCACAAAGAAATAGGTCAAATGCACATAAAGTGACTTCATAAATGAGATACCATAAAGTATATTTTACGAAAGACTCAAAGGATAAGTCTGAGTGTAGGTAAACTGGAAGCCCTTTTCTTCCTATATTTTGCTCCTACTTCACCTTCTGTTCAGCTACCTTCTTACAGCATTCTTTACAAATGATTGGGTATAACAGCTATTGTAGAACAATTGATAATGACAGTATTTTTATTATGTATTGATAAACATGTCTGAAGATCAGTAATGATTTTAGATTTGATAAAATAAGCTTGCTTTTTGATAGTTTATTGTATTAATGTTTGCAAATGACAGCAAAGTGAATTGCAGAATCTGCTTTTCATACCACTCTGCTGATGGGAAGATAAAATGCTGTCAGAAAAGACAAGCTTGCCTTTCCTTGCTCTTCAAGTCTGCCCATCCAACAAGGAACCATTGTTCCCCCTTGTTTATCTTGTCCTCTCTAACAAGCTGTGTGAGATGCGCCCCAAGGCAGAAATTCTTCAAAGAACACTGCGCTTTATTAGACACACAATGATACCTTTTAGGCTTCACAAGCTTCACTGATGGAAGTTGTTGACAGATTTGCAAGTCACTTTTGATCACTGCCGTCATTAACAGTCACCTACAGAGTCAAAAAAAAAAATGGCTGCCTTTGAAGAATAAAAGAATAAAGCTCTAACTAGACCTCTTTTTCTTTTTTTTTTTTTTTTTTAAATATAATCTATACAGGAAGATGAAAAGTCTCCTAATGGATGTGACCCACGTAAATTGAAATATGAGGTAAGTTTGAACTGGCATGCCTTTTATTTATATTTGGAAGATCACTGAGAGCGGCTTATTAAAATGCATGTAATGAGCCTGAATAAATTCATGCTGTAAGTTTGTGTGCCAGCTTGGAATTTACCATAATCATGATTCATTCTGATTTTGTCTTTGAGCACTGTGATTACAAAGGTGGTGGACACTTTATCTTGCTGTCTTGTTCACTTCATTTTGTTTCAGCAGTATCCCTTTTTTGGCATTTTGGTAGTCTTGAGTGGAGTATGGTGTCCAACAATATTCTGCCTCACAGGCCCTGTCACCTGGGTAGAGATTCTATGGATTTCTGCTGTGATTATCGTTCCAGCTCATTTGAGCTATCCCTAGGCTTGCCGTCTGACACATTGCCACTGCTGGCAGGTGAAAGAGTAGGCCATCTTGTATGCGTTTCCTGTGCTGTCTTTCGATATTGTGCTGGCCAGATGCACTGTACAAGAAAAGGCCATGGAAAAATGGATACTGCAAGAGGTTTTCTGAAAAATCAAGAGTCAAAGCACAAATTACATTTGCAAATTCGCCTGCTGTACTCTCTCTGCTCTTAGATATAAATGTGTGCTTAAGGATCAAATATTCATTCTTAAGTCAAAGAAACTTCTTTTCATGCAGACCAATGAAAGTCATGTGCCAAGGCTTCAGGTCCTGTGCATCCCAGAAGAAGCAGCTGCTTTTCTTGAGGCTACTGAAGAGCAAGAGAGGACAAACAAATTAAGTGAAAGTCATTGTTTCATGAGATCAGAAGATGTTTTTGTGTCACAGAAGGTGATGGCATCTAGTCATTCTGTACATCCGCAGCTTCTTTCGCCTTGTAACACTGGCAGTAATGAAATACATTTTCCAGAAGAGTTGTTGATGAGTTCAGTTAAACTGTTAGATTCTCTTTCTGTCCAGGGGGAAGAGACTAAGGAGCAGTATAACAGTTGTAATTGTGCAAAAAGGCAGAATGGCAGCTCTTTGGGGGATCGGCCAACTGAAGCCTTCCCACATATTTCTTCTAACAGAGTAATGTTTCAGAATTTGGGGCTGGAAAAGCCAGATGTACATAGACTGACTAAAAAAGCTCATTGGGAGCAAAGCACATCCAGAGAAATGCTGCTTAAGGATTGTTCTGAACATAAAGTACTGGAAAATAATTTAGGTCTCAGAATCGTTGAAGCCACTGGACTGGGCTCTGTTGTGAGTCAAGTGTCTCGTGCATATGGGGATACTCGTCGCCACTTGCACAACAGCAGGAAGTTTCTTAGTCAGCTAAGGGAAGGCCGTTGGTGGAATTCAGCCCTTAGTGGCTTCCCCTTTGTGCAAAGGATGCAATTTGAAGTCAGCATGACAGAGAATATCCATGTCTCTGAACTGGCAGTCCACAGCAAGTCTTGTACTTCAATACCAGAGTTAAGCATTTCAGGTGCCTTGTCACCAGTTACTCTGCCAGGAAGGGAGTCACTACATTACAGAGGCAGAAGCTCAGTGTCTATGTACAAAATAGGAGAATGTCAAGTGCTGCACCAGCGTCTGATCACATTTCCACCCGAACTCCAGAAGCTTCAGTGTCTCCCATTATTCAGATTACTGCAGCATCTGACCTGCATTGCACCTGAGGTTGTTGAATCCCATGCTCATCTCCATCAAGTATGTTGGCTAGCAGCAGCTAATTGTAACTGTCCCTGGCCACAAGCCGCTTGCATCATATTTTCTTGCTCAACTCTCCTAGCTGTCATAGCTAACCCTGAACCAGTCTTCCATGTGCTTCCACTACAGAATATCCAAGAAATTCAGGTGGGATTTGCAGGGCAGAATGTCCGAATATTAGGATCTACAGAAGATACAATTCTGACCATCTTTACATACAATAAGCATCTTACTCAAGTCTTGTGCCGGACCCTGTTGAAAATGTTGACTTGTTATGACGATGAATCACCTCCCCTGAACCATGCCCTCCTGAAGGAGGATCTGCTGCAGCTTTCTAGAACGTGGAATTTTGAAACACGTGACCTGATCCTGAGCAGTGGTGTACATCTTAGCTGCAAATTCACCAAGACACTGGCTGACCTAGTGTGCATGTTGCATGCAAACATGTCAGGCAAGAAACCTCCTCTAGGGCATGTCAATATACTTTTTTATGTCAGCACGGTGGTTGAGATTGCTGCTTCCTCTGATCTCATGTCTTTTGTACTGACTGACACTCATATTGGAGTTATGCAAGAGGATAGTGTGTTTTATCCAATTCCAACTACCATGTCACTTCATCCGAAAAGGCCTCAATTTGAAAAGACCATCCTGCGTCATCGTGCAGACCTAAGGTGTGTTTTCATGACCACAGAATTCAACCTGCCCAAAATTGAACTCTTTTTTGGCAGGAAAGAAGACACAGATCAGACTCTGAGTTGGTTGGTCAACACACCACCTTCTGCTGACAATTTGGAGGTCTGGAAACTTACCATTGGTACTGCAGAAGAGGCCACCTTCCTGATTAACAACTTATTAGGTGTACAGGAACAAGTCAGTAAAAAGTGAAATCTCAGAGCGTTGGAGCTTCTTTTGAGAATCTTAGTATTAAAACATCATTGACATCGGAGAAGGCAGCAACAGAACTCAAGGTCATCTTGGTGCAAACAGCCAACACCCTGTCTTTAGGCTTCCATATCATGGCAGGAAAAATTAGATTTGAATTTCTATTTCAGCCTTTCCATGGGGAACATATTAATGTTGCTTTTCAAAACACTTGTCATCACTTGTACCTATTCATTAAATGCAGAACATACAGTATATGTGAAACTGTTGTTCATTGATGTTGCATATGTTTTTGGCCATCAGGCAGAAGAGTTTCAGGTTGACTAAGATGGGTGGGCACAGTCTAGGTTTTAAAATTCCACTGTTTTTTTGTCATTGTGCCTGTCTAACTAATAAATACCTGAATGCCTCCTTTTGTGTTGTTATGTTGCACCCATCATGCCACTTATTTTTTCATTGCTTTATGTGGAAACATTATGTTTTGTTTTTTTTTAACTGCATACTTGTAAGTTTATTTTTTGTTTATTTCTGGATTTGTATATAGAGAGAATGTGTGTACTGAATTTTTTTTTTTTTTAATTCTGCCATCCAGGATTATATATTACCCAGGTATATGCCATCACTATCTCAAAAGGGAAGGTTGAATTTAAAGAGGGCTGAAAGTAAAAATGCATATCTTCAGAAAATGGACTTGGCTGTCTTTGTCGGAGGTGGTATTCTGGTTCTCCTCTAGACAGTGCTGGTTGTCTTTTGTTTGTGTCTGCCTGTGTCACTGTGTAGTTTGCCAGATGAACACAGTGGTTTCTCCCTGAAACCGTTCTTTGGAGAGATTTGTGCGGGTCAGGAGAAAGAACAGATAGAAGCCTAATTTCTGTGTCCTCTGAAGGCACATAGTTTAACTGAGTATTACAAGAGGTCCAGCTTTAGAAGACACTAAAACTCAACAAATTGTCAGAGTTGCAATGAATTTGCAGTTAAATTAATGGATTTTTCATTTGGCTGCATAGGTTACAATTATTTGTAGTATGTGCTTAAGCATTCAGCAAAATGCTGAGCCTAGTGTTGTATTAAAACTAGAACAGTTGGCAGTCAATGCACATTGTTGAGTTATGTGTGAGGGCTTGGCGACATTGTTTAAGGTGGGCCTTCTGGAACAAGAGTTTGTGTTGCTAATAATTGTAATTTGGCAGGACAACTGAAAGCTTCTTCCTAGGGCTGCACACACACAGGCTAAAAAACATGACCTGGCAGAGGGATAGTAAGCTTGAAATTCCCAAGAGTCACTCTGCATCATCCTAGCTTGAAGGTTGACGCATGTCCAGATGTATTTTTCCAGCTGGCATGCTAAATGAAGATTGTGCTGCTGAGTGAGTGAGAGTGTGGACTCCCCCAAACAGTATTATGAATTTCAAATTGGCTGCTTCAGGCCCTGTCCATGGCCCGATAAGTAATTCACGCCTCACTTTCTAATCACTCTTCCTGTTGTTTTCTACCCTCTCTTCTCATGTTTGCTTTGGCAGCGGCTGATTTCTCGTCCTTTGGTAGCAAACTCGGAGAGTGTGAAGGAGCCAGTGAGAGTTAGCATTCCACGCTATGTTCTCTGTGGCCAAGGCAAGGATGAGCATTATGAGTACGAAGTGAAGGTAAGTACTTCTCCCCCCGTAGCATTTATAGACAGTCTGCTTGAAAAACAAGACAGAGAAGTGAAAATTATGTTAGGAAAAGTAATTTGCACATATCAGGGAAGGAAATAAGCATGGGGAAGATCTTCAAACAAATTTCCAATCTTCAATGAGTAGCACTGTTTGACACAAGCAATTACTGCCTGAATTGTGCAATCAGCTTTCACTTATCTAGAGACGATAGGCTGCAAGCAAATATCTCAATGCAGCCAGATGCACTGCTTCGAAAAACCAAGCTATTGGTGTTATAAGTGGCCGCTTAATGAGCCTCAGTAGCAGAATCAGCCATTGGGTAGTCTTAAAACATAGCAGGCAGCCAGCTGGGAATGCGTCACTGACCCGACAACACAGGGCAGGGACACTGGATATCTTTTTATTAATATTCACAGAAGTAAAATGAAATATTGTTATTGCATGAAATAATTAGGTGTAATTGTAAAAACCATTGCTAACTGCAGGTGTATTTGTTTCATAGCTCCTTTGTGAACCATGTATTGGCCCCAGTGGGGCAGTGACTCCTTATATTCATGAGTATGTATGTTTGCTGGTTTTTGACTTAGTCAGTGGTCCTCCCAATCTTTTGTTGCTGACCTTACTAGTTCTGGCATATTTCTAAATCAGTTTTGCTGTCTGAGCCTAATGGATATCTGCCACATACTCCAAAATACTTTGTTAGCTTTGATAAGGCACAGGCCAAATATATGTGTTTTTTTATCTCTTGATGTGACATAGATTAAACACTTAAGCAGTTGTAGGCTTCCATAAATAACAGTAAATAATTGAGTAATAGATAATCTGTGTATTCCAGGTATAGTACTAATGCTACTTTAATTTTCACTCTACATCTTTTGTTATTTTTCTTTTACTGAGTAATGCATATGTTTCTGTTGTTTTTTCTTTCATGTTATAAAGATTACAGTGTTGGATGAAACTTGGACAGTTTTCAGGCGATACAGCAGGTTTCGTCAAATGCATAAAACTCTAAAACTGAAGTACCCTGAGGTAAGAAAGCAAGCATGAGGCTGCTCCTCTGGTATGATGGCCACATAAATTTGCTTTATTCATTATTTTAACAACGTAATTTTATTAAATGACTACAGGGGACCGGAGCCTAGCCTATCAACTTTATGCACAATGCAAAAGTCAAAGCTAACAAAGCACCAGTTCATTGCATGGCAAGCAAAATAACTTACAAACTTGTACTGTCTTAACCGAATGTAAAAAGATACCGGAGTTCATATAGTAAAACCCACCAAGACATGGTGATGATGTGAAAATTCCACACCATCTGTGACATGGGCTGCAATTATTACCCTAGGGATACTGCAAGGGATCTGTTCTGGCAATCGGAAGGGCGCCGTTTTGAATCCCGTAACTGCCAGTGATTCCACTCCTTTGGGCCCTTGAGCAAGGCCCTTAACTTGCCATTGCTCCATCCTGGGTATGATATTAACCTGCATCCAGCCCAGCAAGCTGGTCCTCCAACTTGTAGGGAAATCTTGTGGGTTGGTGAAAGGATTGGCATTCCAGCCATTGAAAAAAAAAAATGTTCTTCTCCACAACCTCCACCACCTTGAGAGTTGTGAGATGGCAGCATGAATCCCTGGTTTACTATGCCACCTCGATTTTATTTATGCTTTTCTCAATTAAGTTCACACCTTGCAGCCTCATGCGCGCCACTAACTTTTTAAGTGTGAGCTACCAATTCACATAACAATACTTCACTTTGTAAATAAATGCCTTCACTTTTAATATGTTGTAATGGACTAATGCTCTGTTCAGGGCTAATACCTGCCTTGTACCCAATGAAACCCCAAACTGGATTAAGTGGGTCTGACAGTGTTATATTAGGTTACTCTCTCTTTAAAGCAAGTGCTGTTTGGTCTTTCTGGTATTTACCAGAAGTGCAGAGCTCACCACATGCAATCACTGCTTTATCCTCATCTGTTTTCCTTTGTACACATGGCCTAGTGCTGCTTTCATTAATTTATTTAGTCATTGATTTTTCCATATTCAGTTATTCAGTTCAGGGGTATAGGTGTGCTGGAGTCTATACCAGCATCGTAGAGCGCAAGACAAAACCCTTGAATGTGTGAGTGTGGACTTGCTTGTGCAAGTGTGCCATATGATGATCTGCTCAATGCTCTCCCACAGAAAAATCTCATAGTATTCTATACATTTACAAGAAAAATTAAAAACATGTATGAAAACAAAAATGAAATTCAATACATACAAATATCAGTATGTCTTTAGATACTTTTTAATTGTAATTTCTTCAAACTCAGTAATAATCTAATGAAATGATCTATCTTACTAAACCACAGTTAATTTATGCACGGCGGACACACCGAGGTGCATGCGTACTGCGGCGTGGCACCCGCCCCAGAGTCAAATGCAGCGGCTTCCCAAAACACGGTGGCTTCCCAGAGTCAGTAGATGGCGCCAAAAGACACAACCTGTAGGATCAAACGCAGCGGCTTCCCAAAACGCGCAAACAACACATCCTGTAAGCGCCCAAACAACACCACCTGTAAACTAGACTTAATGAATGAAGGCGCTCACACAAAGAAACTGCTTTAGTTCAAATAGGGTTATTCAATTAGATGGAAACTTTACCATGCCTATGACCTGTGAACTAAACCTGAAGTAAAGCGTGCATGCCAGGTTGTACAGCCGCCCGGACAATGAACTAGCGCGCCCACAACGCGCTTTTGACACAGCACAGGCAAAGGAGGCACGTATCCACATGGAGGGAGCTCAACGATTAGTAATACAAACACGAGCCCGTATGGCTACGACCTGTAAACGAGCCCGTATGGATACAAACAATGAACGAAGGCGCCCACACAAAGAAACCGCTTTAGTTCAAATAGGGTTATTGAATTAAATGGAAACTTTACCATGCCTACGACCTGTGAACTAAACCTAAGGTAAAGAGTGCATGCCAGGTTGTACAGCCGCCCAGACGCGACCGCTCACACCACCGCATATACCCTCCATGATATTTCATCACGCAGCAGCTTCCCACCGAGACGCATATTGCGCTGTGGCGCACGCCCCAGAGTCAAACGCAGTGGCTTCCCAGAGTCAGTAGGTGGCGCCCAAACAACACAACATGTTCACTACACTTGCTCTAATCCACTATGCCAGTAATATAGATCACATAACGGTCACAGACTCAAACCCAGCGGCTTCCCCGACTCAGTGGCTGGCACACGAACACCACAACCTGTAAACTAAACTTGCTGTGCTCCACTCTGCCAGCAGTCGGTGTCAGCAAACGCAACAGAATCACGTCTCCACAAAACGAAACCGCTTTAGTACAGATATGCTTATTTAATTAAATGACATTTCCCCAGTCGCACCCACCCTCCATGATATGTCATCCATCCAAATATCGGACGGAACAGAAACTGATTGCCATTCTTGGATTTACGATTCACTAGCGAATCGCGGGCTTACTTGTATTGGATAAAGCAGATTGAAAACAGAGGAGAGATAAGTAAAACTCCAATGTACACATTTTTCATAGAAAGTAAACCTTTGGCACTTATGGTCACTTGAAGCAGCCAATGCAAAGTCATTATGATCTTGGCCAACTATATGTCAAGTCCTTTCCTGGGCATTCTGGTGTTCATGACTTTGGTTGAATAAAATTAAGTTCTGTTGGTGGATCTGTCAGTGGTGATGCAAACATCATCTATATAGGTTGTGCTTCAAAACAAGAAGGGAAATCCTGGTGAAGTTGCATCACTGCTGGACACAAAAAAGAATTAAAGATTTAGTAATAGGTGGCTTCCCGGGTCCTCCCTGCGTGGAGTTTGCATGTTCTCCCCGTGTCTGTGTGGGTTTCCTCCGGGCGCTCCGGTTTCCTCCCACAGTCCAAAGACATGCAGGTTAGGTGGATTGGTGATTCTAAAATTGGCCCTAGTGTGTGCTTGGTGTGTGGGTGTGTTTGTGTGTGTCCTACGGTGGGTTGGCACTCTGCCCAGGATTGGTTCCCTGCCTTGTGCCCTGTGTTGGCTGGGATTGGCTCCAGCAGACCCCCGTGACCCTGTGTTCGGATTCAGCGGGTTGGAAAATGGATGGATGGATAATAGGTGATCATAAAGATTAGGGTAGTTATTCATGACAATCTGAACATCCTGAACAGCAAACTAAGTCAAGTTCAGGGCAAGGGTAGGCTTGCTTTTAAGTGTTTTTCAGACACCTTTTATACTCTCCTTCTTACTATTCACCTTAAAAGTCTCTGTTTGACACACTGGCTGCCTTTCCTTCAAGCACTGTGAGAGGCTGGTTTGGCCAACAGTTTACACTTTCTGAGGAATTTATTGCTGTTGCTTAGTCAAACATATGGAAATGGACTAAAATGTGCTCTTTTATTAAAGTTTAGTCAGTTACTCTTTCAGTCTTCAGAAGGTTTCTGATGGGCAGCTACAAAGTTGAGGATCATGGTAAAATACTCATTTATATTCCCCTTTTACTTCTGCCCTAGCTGCTCTTTCTTTTATTTCTTACAGCACAAGTACACATTGACCAGTGACACACTTCAATGCCTTGCAAAGCTAGCTTTTCTTTTGATTCCCTTTGCTTTGTCTCTTGGTTTGCTTTCTTTCCTTTATACTTACAAAATCCGTTTAAGGCATGGAAGAATTTCTCCTTAGGTGCTTGTTTTCCCAAAACTTAAAATGTTTTCAGCAACAAGAATTGCATTGCCTGATGTTAATAGGAGCAGTCAATTGGGTTATTGGGATGATTGCCCAACCCCCACGATTCTGATGGGAGGGCATTCATCACCCACAATATCCCAAAATGATTGTAGAGATATGTTTCTTTAGTAAAACTGAGTTGAATAGTCCACACTTGATGCCTTTGAGGCACTATATTGCCATAGGACATTTCTAAAGTTGAATTTTTATCTTAACCGATAGCTGGATGCATGGCTGGATCTACCATTAGGGTGACCCATGTGCTTACTCAGGGGTCCTGCTCATAAAAAGGCTTTAGCCAATGACAGAAAAAGAAAAAAAAGCCTCAGTCCAAGGTGTTAAAGGTGGGCACTCACAGCCAACTACTATTCAGCAGCTATCCCCACTCCACAACAGTGATCACAATTATAAACCTATCAAGTCAAATCTAAAATAAAAAACTTTAGAAAACAATATGAGTGAGTAGGGCAGGTCAAATAATGCGTCTAATGGGCCATTTTGTGTGGTACAGTGCTGCAAAAGAGACAAAGGCAAAAGGGATGGACAGTCATAGCGAGATTCTAGTGGGGCAATGAAAGGAAAAAATAAAGAAAGACAAGCAAAAGATGTGTTCTACTGAAAATCTAACAATAGAATCCCTGAAGCATACAAAAAAACTCGTAATCCCAGGTCACCTTGAATTCCTTTGCACCTCTTCATTAGCGTCTTTTGTTTTGTAAATGTGTCGATCACTATGAGGCAGCAACGCATAGAGAAGTGTGTCCATTTATATGTGTAAACATAAGAGATGCCTTGATATTCCATTTAATTTTATATTGTGGCCTCGTGCACATGTTAATATAGGATATAGTATAGTGCATCAACCCATTTTCTAAGTTTGCCTCTTCTTTTTCGAAGTCTTGTTAAGTTGTAGCCTATGGTGTCAGCATCAGATGCAAGGCAGGAACTGACTAGGAGACCGGTCCATTACAGGACACAGTAATGCACACACCAGCACTCACTCAGCCCAAATGACTTTAACCTCTTCCTAATTAGAAGAGTTAAGATATGTGGTCCATTTCGAACAATTTAATACCATTCAAGATTATTGGTAACTGAAGTATTTAATGTATGGGTGGTATTAATGGATAGGGGCCAATCCATCCGCAAGGCATATTCATGAACACAGGATACTCACTAATGACAACCCTTTTTAGAATCACCAATCAGCCAAATTAATAAACCAATTTTATTCCCACTACATACAGTATGTTTTTCTGTTTAGGTCAGTCAATTTTCTTCAACCTAAACATGATGTCACTGGTCATTATTAGCACTTTAATCAAGCACTAGTCTATAGGCCTACAAGGATCTCATGTTTTTGAGCTGATAAGTATTCTAAAACTATGTTAGTTTCTTTCTTTTAAGGATATTCAAATATCTTACTGTATTGCTTCACTTTTTGCAAAAGGAATGCTTGGAACTCTAAAATATGTTTTTTTCTATTGAAATACTAATCCAGTATGCATGCAATAACCATCTAAGCTAAATATTTTCATGATCTATCAGTAATGAGTATGAGTTTTGCACTGTATTGTATATACACATGCAAATATATAAAATTATAAACACTAATTCTGAATTGGTCTTTTGAGTGTGTGTGTGAATGGGTCCAGCAGTGTATTTGTGTTCCTGCCAAGCAACCCGCTCTCTCAGACTGGAGAATTTCTAACCCTGAACTGGATTAAGAATGTTAAAGAATGTTAGTTTTATGTACTGTATTTACATGAAGATCTGACTTTCAGCCTATTATTTATTTTGACTCATCCATCCTACAGTCCCATTTTCAATTCTGTGGTCCTAATAATCAAAATGGCAGTGACACCAAGCAGAACTTTGAGAGGAGAGGAACAGTAGGAAAGATTTGGTAACACTACAAAGGGTTTCACACAAATGGTGCAGTGGATAGTGCTGCTGCCTCACATATCCAGCGTCTTAGGTTCAAATTCATGTCCAGTTGTTGTCCATGTAGAGTTTTCTTGTTTTACGTATCTTTGTGAATTTACCTCTTGTGCACTCAAAGATATGCATGTTAGATTTATTGACCACTCTTCACTGGCCAAGTGTGAATGTAAAAATGGGCGTGTGCACATGTGCGCCCTGTTAAATCCTGGCTTCGAGTCCAGGGTTGTTTCTTGCTTTACACCCAGTGCTGCAGGGATAGGTTTGGCCCCTGCCTCTCTCCTAGAACCCCTATTGGGTTTAAGAAGGTATGGGTACTGTATGTCATGTTATATAATCACAGTGACTTTCATAATTATTAAAATAGTAATGTGGACAGCCACAGCATTAACAATGTATTAATAGCAGTAAACTTTAGGATTGGTGTAAATGTTGTCTGCAGTTAGATGGTTCCTCAGTTTAGAGCAGCTTAGCTAAAGTCACTTCCTTCTTCATAGTTTTATTCATTTAGGGAATGTTAAAAGCTTCATCTCCTTGAGAATGTAGTGTAAACTCTGGAATAACAAGTTGCATAAGGTCAGCAAGTGAAAAAAGGAGTAAGTTATTTAAAATGTACTCTAAACTTTACAGGAAACCAGTTTAATGTTTTCAGAACTGAAATTCTAATTCTATTTTCTTTATCTTGTTGAGTAGTAGTCAAACAGTTTGAACATTGTTATACTCACGTGTTGCCAGTGTTCCAGTGACTGATGACAAGACACTCTGAATATTTAAGAGTCAACATATTTAACGGAAAGATGTCCTGATCAGGCTTATGAAGGGCAACAGGTATTTACCCTTAGTTTGAATGATGTAGTGTTCTTGACTTGGTTCATTTAGACTTGCTTATCATCTTGATATGAGCTTATTTTCCTTCATTTGTAGTTTGTAACGCCTTTCCTTTACTGGTGTTGTCAAAACTGCCTGTCCAACAGAAACATTGAATACAGCACCCTTTTTTTGTTCCTCTTTCTTGTGATACTTTTATTATTGGATTGGTGTCCGTGCCTTGTGCTAGTTCTGTTACATTTTATGTAATTATGTGAATTTTAATTTGTTAAATATGCTGGCCTTTTCATTTCAATTCATTCTAATTGAAATGTACTTAATAGCCGCCCCTCTTGGTTGCTTTAAAATCCATTAGTGCACACTATTTCTATAAGAAAGAGTGCCATTATCGATGCTATAAAGCATGGCTCATTAAAGCAGTCCCCAAAAGGAGACGCTTCATTTTACTAGCCAATGAGTGTTTGGGCTGAATCGTGTGCCATGGAACATAGCCGCATGTGACATATTGGAAAGCTGAATTTTGCAGTAGCGGTCACAAAGACTCATTACATGTAATTCACAATGAATGGTAGATGTCACTAAAAAGCATTAATTACACATTATCTCTTTTCTGCAGCCCTTATGTCACACTTTTTAAAGCATTACTCTCTCTTTGCTGCTTAATCAATTCACAAGCGTACAAACACCTAGTTGCAGGCAGTGCTGGCAGGTGGCTATAAATAGAGCCGCCGGATGTCTCTGCCACTCTTTATAACTTACAGATGCATGCGATTGATTTTCATCATTTTCTGTTTAGAAGTGAAATGAAAGCATGCTGTAAGTATGTTAAAGCTTACGAGGTGCAGATGATAATCGCGTAAATCACCAGGCTTTTGTGTTTCTACTGTCTGCTGAGAGTAGATGACTTGTTCGATGGTTGTTTCTATTTGTGCTGCAGGACAGATAAGTGATCAATTGACTCCTGAACACTTGAGGCCTCAATGTTTGCGCAGCTTACAGAACAGCGCATTGGCCAGCTCCCACAAAAATTATATCATCTTCTTGTCACTGTATGACAGAAAGGAGCTAAATATTCAAGCTAATTCTTTGACATAAAGTCGAATTTCCTACAGAGAATGTACTTGCACCTTTTAGATCCCTGCCTACTAGCAGTAATTACACAATTTACTTCTGACTGTTAGTTTCCAGGACTGTATAGAGTAAAAGTTATTCTCCAAATAGCAAGAACATTTATTTATATAGCACATTTTCATCAATGAAAGTAGCTCAAAGTTCTTTGCAGTAATAACGTTACTAAAGAACAGTTTTTTATAACAGTAGACAATCAATATCTCCAGCTTAATAACAAACATTAAAGTCAGCGAGGACAGAAAAATAAAAGCCACAGTTGTTAGAATGTTGGAGAAAATAAACCTGTGGAAGTTCCAAGTCTAGAAGACCACTCAGTCCCCTCTGGGCATTCTACAATCCATGAAAGTGTCAGAACTTCTGGGATACTCTTGTACAACTCTCTTCATCTTTCTAGCATCTTAGATTGCTGCAGCATAATTAGATTAGGGGTAGTAGCACAGACCACTTCCATCATGTATCAGTAACAAAAGAAGATAACACACAAAATTAGTGGTTAGTGACCAACCTATAAAACAGAAATTAGAACTGGATTATATTAAAATAGCACCATAGCAACTTTTTTCTATAGCAAATTTTCATATACAGACTGTAGCTCAAAGTTTTTTTACAAGATGTCAAAGAAGTAGTTGCAACAAAATTATTGTTTTGATTTGTGCCAACATCAGTAGTGATGACCACAGCACTCCATGGCGATCACAAGATGGTAATTGTTCACTAGCACTTTGGTTTGCTTAATCTTACTCTAAACAGTCTGTGAGTGTTGGAACAGGAATCTCTGTTAGATTCTCTAGGCATTTTGTAGACAGTGATTTTTATTCTCAACCACTAGTGTTCCAAACAAAAATGCAGTGCTTCTTTCAATAAATAAATAAATATCCATAAATACCGGTGTCTGTCAATGAGTTAAAATCCAATAAATAATCCAACTATAAAACTGGAATAAATCCATATAGTCACCAGGTACTTTATGCTCTCCCTCGCTCTCTCTTTCTGTATCTCTGGGTGGCTTGGTACAATCAGATGCGAAAAGTCTGAAACAGTGAGAAGCAAGGGATGGACCTTATTGATTTCTGGCAATGGAAGGCCCTGTAGGTGGTGGTAACGCTTCTGAAGCTGGGAAATTGGTTAGGAATACTCTGAGAAACCCAGACAGTTTGCAGTGAATGCCTGTGTGATCTTGTATTTCTTATAGGGCACTGCTATAGAAGAGATATCAAAAGTGACCGATGCGCCATTCACCTGTAAAAGGTCTAACTGTTCTAAGAGTTAGTGTCTCTGCTCTCTGCTCCAACTTAAGACTCTGTACAGCTGAAGGCAAGATAATTGTTCTCTCTGAACCATCATCTAGTATAGCAAAGGCCTCAATGCAGTCCAGCTATGTGAAGTAGCACCTTTAAAATTTTTACCATGACATTATGTAGTCTTGGTTGCTGATTACAATATATAATTTCTGGCTCAACAACTGTCATTAGGACACTCTGCTTTGAGTCAGTAATTGTCTCATGCAGTATGGTCAGGTGAAGCTCCTTAAGTTGCAGACTTCAGGCTTATGAGAATGTGCAGTTATTGTCTTTAATCCATTTTAAAACCTGATCAGTGCTTAACTTCTTAAATTCTACACAGAAGGTATTGTTCTTTACAATCACAGTATAGGCAGTATGGCATAAGATTTGGTTTACCTTTTGTCTGTGTAGGGCATGTTGCTGTTTCAGCTGGTCTTGCACAGTAATGCACTGAGGTGGGGTTTTCTTTCTTCTTGATGTAAGAGGGTGGTGTTCTTCTCTCTGACTTCATGAGCTCACCTTGGTAAAGAAGAAAAGCTAGCTCTGAGATTCGTTTTGCTCGTGCCTTGGTCTATAAACAGATGGAGAGATCCTGCAGCATATAAGTTGTGTCAGCATTTCTGGTCAATATGCCTTGTGTTATGCAGTACTCCACAAATCCATCTCGAAAACTAGGAGGTAGTTTGCACAGAAGACGATCGACATGTGAGCCATATTTCAGTTCATACCCATTATCTCCTTCAAGCGTTTTCAACATCCCAACAAGTGAGTAGACTGAGAGAGCAAATTCATCAAATGCCTCAGCGTCTCCTATTTTAATAGAAGGTGTATTCATCAGCACTCCAATTTCACTCTGGACAAGTTGACGAGGCTGTCCATACTTATCCTTTAAAGCTTTTAATGCTGTTGTATATGGGTTTGCATCATGCATGCATGCTTTGGCTAATTTGTATGCACTTGATAGTTTAAGCTGTCCAAGTAACACTTGATACTTATACTGTTCAGTAAGGTGTGCATGGTTATTAATTAGACTGTCAAGTGCCATCATAAGAAGGGGCAAAGTCACTTTCCTTACCACTCTCAAAGTAAGGCAGGGTTGGCTTTGGAATACCATGCGATGAGGCAATTAATAAATCCATCATATTTGCTGCAGAAAAATACACAGATGCTGTACTTTGTGCTGTGTGCACTGGATAATGAAACAGTGAAGATGCGGTGTTCGGCTGCAAATCTGGCTGTTGACAATAAGGTCTCTTACTGTCTGAATAAGGTCTATTTAGTTTGACATCTGGGAAGTGAGCCGCCCCATAAGGGGGTGCATTTGGGTTCAAAGCTGATGTTGCTCCATTTGGAGGCTGCTGCTGCACCTTGTCACTTAAGGGCATATAGTACTTTAAATCCTTACTGTCCTTAGGTGCAGTGCATGGCGTTCTATAAATAAACTTTGCTGTAGTGGCAGTAGGAATGTGTGATGTGCAATCACCCTGCAGATGTATATATCAATTTTTTGCACTTCTTTAAAGTGGACTATGAATATGACGCTGCCTTTGTTAGCTAATTGCATGATATTACAGAGTGTCATTTATGAGTTTGTCTCATGCATTTTGGTGATAATACATGTTTTAATGAATGCAGAATAGAAGTTAGAAGGCTTAGTAATTACTTATATTACGTAACCGAAGAAGACGGGACAAGAACCTCTCAACCTGTACGGTAGCAGGTTACACTTTTCCCTGAGTGAAGAATTGGCCAGTGCTTTCATACTTGTTGTCATCTCAATTATCTCATAGTTTCTCACATCTCGGAGACATATTACGTTATGCCAGTCCCAAGGGAGTTCGACATGTTGAAATCAGTTTCTAGCCCTCGACAAAATAAGACTATGTGAGAAAGTGAGAGGCGGCACAAGGAAAGGAGCTCTGTCAATTGTTATTGGAACTACATTTGACATATTCTTACAGTGCGTTCCTTTCAGTGAAAAGATGGTTACTTCTATTCATTATGGAACAATTAAGGCTAAAGCAGAACAACAAGTGTGAAGTTTAATGAGGTAAACTAATGTGCTAATTGATAGCAAACTTAATATGTGTAGCAGCTACTTTGTTTGTTACTGAAGTTCAGTAATTAACATAACTGTAGGATACCGAGATCCACACCATTGGAACACTGCAGATACATTTTTAACCTGGGTGTTAAGAAGTAAAGTAATGCTTCATTAGCAGTAACAAATGTGCATGGAAAATAAAAGTTTATGCATCTATCCTGCAGAACACCACTACACATGGCCACAGAGGGGATGCTTTCTGCTTAGGCTGTATACTCTACATTGTCTTAGACATGCATTTCTTATTTGTTTTTTGATTTTGTTCTAAAGAAGAAAGATACCTGCAAATGAAATTAATCTTTTCTGAAGGCAAAAATCTTTTTTGTCCATTGTTAGCTACTTTTTCTCTTCAGGCTTAACCTGATGTTTAAGGTTGATATTTGATTCTTTTCCTCTTGTCAGGCTGAGGCCACAGATCAGTGGTGCTGAGCTCATTCTAAGGTAGGGCTGTATGGTTTCAGGCAACAGCCACAGATATTTCGTGAAGCACAGCTACCCTTGTGCTTATGTTTAACTGTATGTAGAGGGCCCTAGTGATCAATCCTGAGACATCTGTACATTCCACATTTTTTCTTTTAATGAATTATTAAATAAAGTTGTTTACAGTTTGAATTCTCTATTCCATTTTCTATTGTTTTTCATTTGCAGTTTAGCAAGCAGGAGATGTTATTCAAAGGCGTATCACCTGCGGCGTCATGTCCATTCTGATGCACTTCCTTGAAAAGAACATTGAAAGCACAGTTGAAGCTGTGGTTTGAAACATGGAACATCTTTGACTGCTGCTATGTCATTTGAATTCTTTCCAGCTTGCTTGCTTACTAGCCTCTTACTTTCTGGCAGCCTCAGATATTTATTTATGTCGGGTTTCATTTTCCTAATTTAGACTAGAGTTTGAATTTCTTCTCTCTTTAGTGCTGTGTTGAGGAGAGGCAGCAAAGTGATCTCACTTAATGGTTACACTAAAAAAGAATCCTGCTGAAAAGGAGAAAAGGGTGGAGATGGTGGCTGCCACTCCATTGAAAATAATCTTTTTATGAACACTCACACGGGCAAATAACGGGAGATGAGACTATGCTTTGCAGATCCACATTGTCCATCTTAATCTTTTTTCCTGTTCATTCATTTTCTACCTGTTTACCAAATTCACAGGTTATGTATAACCTAACCAAATTTGAATGGGGCACCAAGCCATTGCAGGGCACCCATGCACGCTTGGTCATACTTGGCCAATTTAGAGACACTAATTAAACTAACAATCATGTATTTGGAACATGTGAAGAAACCCTGCACGGACCCAAAGGAGCTACATAAAGACAGGGTCCAGGTTGGCAAACTCAGGACTCTGGCCTTATTTCTTTCATGAAGCATTTGAGCTTTCTGTTGTGGGGGCTTGCAGCCACAATCAGGTACCAGTACAGTGGAAGTTTTAGGTATTAGAAGTGTATGCAACATCTGTTAGGTGTGTGCAGAATGAGAGAGAAATTACTTTTATAACACAATGTCAAATGATACGCAATGACACATCAAAAAGGTTTGGGGCAGCCACCCGTATACTTGAATAAAGACTGCAACAAGTGAAAATTGAAGTTACAGTATTGTACAGTTTGAGTCCACAATAGAACTGATTCACAGAAGGATGCTGGCCAGGTTTTAAGGCAAGGCAGGGAAAGTGATGTCAGAGGTTCCAGCCTGAATTTCCTGTGTTTGGTCTGCAGGGATAAAAGAGAAAGGGTTACTGCACCCCACCAGCCCCTGGTCTGGCATGGAATTACCTTCTTTTGGTCATTCTACCTGTACCCCATGTGCACGTGTGTGATACGGCCCCCCACTCAGCCCAAACCCATCTGGTTGGGTGTTCCTAGCCAAGAGGTTGTGGCTCCTAGAAAGGGCATCAGCATTGGCTTGCAAGACACTCCAGCGGTAAATAACCGAAAATTTTTATGGCTGTAGGTCCACGAACCACCTCCTGATTCACGGGTTCGATTCCTTGTGTAAGGCCATCCACTGCAAAGGTGCATGATCTGTTACCAGGGTGAACTCACAGCCCAAGAAGTAGTACCTCAGCTGAGTGATCGCCCAATTAATCACCAAGGCCTCCCTCTCCATGGCCGCATACCTGGTTTCTTGGTCCAACAGTTTCCGGCTCATCAACATGATTGGGTGTTCAACACCATCAACGCTTATGCTCGGCACGCCTCCAAGACCTGTGTCCAAAGCATCCATCAGGAGGATATTTGGAGCTGATGTAAGGGCCTCTTTTAAGTCACCAAATGCAGCTTCTGTTTTAGCATCCCATGCCACATGATTTGGACTCCCCTTCATTGTGAAATTAGTCAGGGGCGCCGCTTTCTCTGAGAATCGGGGTACAAACAAGCGATAGTAACCTGCTAATCTGAGAAAAGCTTGGATCTGCCTCTTGGTCTTCGGATAGGGCCATTTCAACATAGCATCAACTTTAGAACACTGTGGTCGTACTGTACCCCATCCCACCAGGTAGCCTAATTATTTGGCTTTGGTTAATCCGAAGACCGGCTTCCCCTAATGACCACAATACTGTTTGTACCTGCTGAAGGTGTTCCTTCCAAGTGCCAGAGTAGACAATTACATCATCCAGGTAGGCAACAGTATATGAGTTATGAGGACAGAGCACTTTATCCACCAGATGCTGGAAAGTCATGGGTGCCCCAAATAACTCAAATGGAGTGCCCACTAGGGATGATAAACGCAGTCTTTTCCATTGCAGAGTCCGTTAAAGGAACCTGCCAATACCCCTTTGTCATGTCAATAGTGGTTAAGTGGTCAATTTGCCTTGTCCTAGACGCTCGAGAAGGTCATCCACTCATGTCATCCGATATGCATCGAATTGGAAGGCCTTGTTAAGCCAACAGAAGTCATTGCAAAACCTCCACCTTCTGTCAGGCTTTGCAACCAATACGATAGGACTGGACCAGGGACTATGACTCTCCTCTATCACACCTAGTTCCAGCATCCGCTTGATCTCCAGCTCCACTTCTGCTCGTTTTCCTTCGGGAAGCCGGAATGGACATTCTCAGTCTATTACCCCGGATTCTATCACTGTGTCATGTGCAATCAGGGAGGTTTGTCCAGGTTTTTCACTCACTACCTCTGTAACTGACAGGGTAACTGTTTCCAGCTCCCGTTATTGGTGGATGGTCAAATTAAGGCTGAATTTAAGGTCTAATGTATGAACGAAGAGTGAGCGGGGTTGTCTGGGGGTGGTATCAGGATCCCTATCCTTCCATGGTTTCGGCAGATTTACATGATAAACCCATTCGCTCGCCCGAGGATTTGGTTATTTAATCAAATAATTGATGAGCCCCTTCCTCTCCTTAACTTCGTAAGAGCCTTGGCAATGTGCCAGCATTTTGACCCAATCTCACGGCTGGAACTCCCGTAGAGATGTGCCACAGTCATGAGCTGCTTGCGCCTTTTCCAAGTGAGATTTGAGAATATGTCGAATTTTAGCAAATCTATCGCGCAACTGTGTGATGTACTCTAATATATTTGTTGAGGGGAGAGCCTCTTCCTTCCAAACTTCCTTTAGAATTTCTAATGTGCTCGGGGGTTGTCGTCCATATAATAATTAAAAGGGAGAGAATCCCGTAGAGGCTTGTGGGACTTCCGATATGCGAAAAGAACAAGGGGAGAGGATCTGATCCCAGTTCCTTCCATCCTCGCTGACCACCTTGCGTAGCATTTGTTTGAGGATCAGATTGAACCGCTCTACTAGACCATCGGTTTGTGGATGATATACAGATGTCTTTAAATGTTTTATCTTGAATAATTTAGCCATTTCCCTGAACATCTCCGAGATAAAGGGCATCCCCTGATCTGTCAGGGTTTCTTTAGGGATGCCGCATTGCGAGAAGACCCCTACCAATTCTCATGCAATAGCTTTAGATGTAGCTGAGTGCAACAGAACAGCTTCGGGGTATCAGGTATCTACCAGGACCATTATATATTTATGTCCCCTGGCCGAGGGCTCTAGGGGTTCCACAAAGTCAACCCTGATACGTTCAAACGGGACATCAATAAGGGGTAAGGAAAGTAAAGGAGCGCGGCCCCTGCTAGGAATCTGCCGCAGTTGATATTCCGGGCAGGACATGCAAAAGCGGCGGACCTCCTCGTTGATTCCCGGCCAATAAAATTGGAGCCTAATACACTTGAGAGTTTTTTCGCTGCTCAGGTGGGCTTCCAGAAGGTGGGTATGAGCAAGTTCACAGACCTGTCGCTGGTAAGTCCATGGCACAAACAGAAGGTCATGCAGAATATGGATACATTTGGATACAGAGGGTGATTATTTAACACAAAGTGAGACCCTGTGGCATAGGATGCTGAGTGTGATGGCCATTTACCAGAACAACTGCATTTTTCGCAGATCTAAGGGGGGAGTCATGCCATTGCTCCCTTTTAAATGAGGCCAGATTCTGCCTAAATTGGAAGTGCAGTTAATTGAGAGGATCGGAAGCGACCACAAGGGATGTGGTTTCCTCCCGGGTTGCTACAGTCACTGTTAGAGGCCGAACTCTGTCTCTCCTCCGGCTGGGAACACGGTGTGGAGGTAGTTAGGAACAGGACCAGTGTTTGTTTAGGAGAGGTAGTTGTTGAACTGCTTTTACTATCTGACCAATCTTGCCCCGTTATCACCAGGAACGGGTTTTTTTTAGAACCGTTACCGTCAGTTTTTTTGTAGTCCTCTCATAGCTAATATAGCAGGAGGTGGACTTATACTGATGGATGTCCCTGTGTAAACAGATTAGATTGGTCTTAATTTTAAGCCATTGTCGCAGTAACACCAAGCGGCAAGCAACAATGGAAATGTTACTGCCAGAATCCATAAAGGTTGGTACTTTATGTCCGTTTACTACTACCACTCCTCTATGTGGAAAGGCCAGAAGATTAGCGTGAGCATACTACCCCTCCCTTTGTGTCTCCTCGCAAACCTCCTTGTTACCGCGAGGAAACGGCCACCGGGTATCAGGAGTCTGCAGAGTTTGCTCCACAGTGTGGCGACAGGGCTCAGGTGTAGGGACGCAGGTACTGTATGTTGGGGTTCACACAGGTCCTCTTCTGGTTCTCCCGAGTAGGTTTCCGTTCGTAGGCCTTCCAAGATCTCTATTAAGGAGACCATATTTTTAATTGGTCGTCCCCAGGCCAGCTGGGTGAGATCGTCAGGGAGGGCGTGGAGCAATATAGCACAGGCAACTTGCTCTACCACTTGTTGGACATTATTCTGATCTGGCCTCTTCCAGCACTCGATTTTTGTCCACAAGCGGAATGCCTGGGGAGAAGCTGGTAAATTTGGTTTAAATGCCCATTGAAATATTCTCCTTGCCTGCTGACCCAGGGCACCCCACGTTTATCAAAGGAGATTACCTTTGTGGGGTTTTGCCCCAGGTTCCCCCTACCCACAGTAACCATCTCTAACCCAGCAATTCGAGAACAGGACTCCCCCAGTGGTCCCTTAAAGGCTGAAGTCTTGGTTGTTGGCGGTCAAGGCTTCCATCTGGTTCTGTTCCTGGTTCCACAAGGAGGCAAACATCCTGCCGACTACGCCACTGTAAAATGATATGCCTTGACACATCAAAAAGGTTTGGGGCAGCCACCCATATACTTGAATAAAGGCTGCAACAAGTGAAAATTGAAGGTACAGTATTGTACAGTTTGAGTCCACAACAGAACTGATTGACAAAAGGAAGTTGGTTAGGTTTTAAGGCAAGGCAGGGAAAGTAATGTCATCGGACCCTGAACCAGAAGTGACATTATCAGTCCCGGAACCGGAAGTGATGTCAGAGGTTTCAGGCTGAATTTCCCATGTTTGGTCTCTTGCCGGGAGTGGAGTTACCTTCTTTTGGTCCTTCCAGCTGCCTCCTATACACACGTGTGTGGCAGCAGCCAAGATGACATTTGGAGATGTTTGTGTACAGCTTTTGTTAGCCTTGTTCTGCCATATCTCTGCTTCATTCAGTGTTTTTTTTGTGACTGCTGGAGATGTACCATTTTAACATGGGGGTTAGCAAACATTTTTATTTCTTTTGGGGTAGGATGTCTCATTAATTAAACAGTAGAATTTCTGCTTTGATTAGTTCTCTGTGTGTAACATTTGCCCAATGTGGTAGTCATCTTCTATTATATTTTTGTTATTAGTACACTGGTAGCTTAACTTTTTTAGGGTGGACGTCGACTTTTGTCGACAGGAGGGGTTGAGGGCGAATGTTGACAAAAGTCGACATCCAGCGATAGAGGGCGACAATCAGCTGTTAATGGCGACAAAACTCACTGTCACGTCGCAGGCATTCCCTCTGTGCTTGGAGGACTGCTAGACTCGTTGACTCGGCAACTAATCCTTGCGTGTGCGTGAGTTGCGAAATGTAAACAATGGCAAGATGGCATGGACATGTCACAAGGGAGCGAAGCGAGTGCAGAAAAGAAAACACTCGGCAGACAATGTTTTGCGCATTATCGCGGAGTCGGACTCTGATTTTTCAGAATCAGATTTTATTGACAGTGATCAGGAGCTCAAACAAGAGAGTGAGAAGCCGGCATCAGCTGATCGGACACCAGCCGATGCTGTGCCAGCTGATCCGCTGCCAGCTGAACGCATTCGTGCAGCCAATGCATCTACGGCAAGGTTCGCGTGGGAGGAATACACAGACATTGATCCGTGGGAGCCGAACTCAAGCCGAACAGCAAGACAGCATGGCTTGCTGTTGGACACGACAGATCACCAGCTGCTGAACTGCTTCAGGCTGCTCTCTCCTGATGCTGCTTTTCAGCTACTGTCAGACGAGACAAACAGGTAGGCAGAGAAATTTTTTGAATTGCGGGCTGCGCTTGCATTGCATTCTCGTTTTTCAAAGTGGAAACCCACAACAAAAGACGACATGAAGCGCGCTGTGGCATTACAAATAGAGATGGGACAGAACTGGTGATATAACTTCAGGGAGCATTGGTCCAAACGTGCTTTGTCCCCTGGTGGCTTTGGACAGGTTATGCAGCATGATGATAGGTACGTGGTACTGCAAAGTTTTATTCACTTCTGTAATAAACAGAAGCAAATCCCATGGGGTGAGCCAGGCTATAACACCATCCATAAAGTTCAGCCTCTGCTTGACATTGTGGAACCAACATAGAAACAATTTTATCAGCCTGGCTGTGATTTGTCTGTGCATGAATCTATGATAAAATAAAAGGGACACCTTTTTTTCTGCAAATATATGCCAGACAAGCCCACAAAGTATGGCATAAAGGATTTTGTACTGGCAGAAGCAAACACTGGTTTCTGCCTGAAAGTAATTACATATACAGGAAAGTATTTCTTTCAAAGAGAGAACTGTCCCTTGACAAGTCAGGTTGTGCTGGAGCTGCTTCAGGGCTATAATAATAATAATAATTCATTACATTTATATAGCGCTTTTCTCAGTACTCAAAGCGCTATCCACACAGGGAGGAACCGGGAAGCGAACCCACAATCTTCCACAGTCTCTTATGAACATTTGGGTCATGTTGTGTATATTTGGACAATTTTTATACATGCCCAGAATTGTTCATGGAGCTACAGAGCAGAGGAATTGGAGCTTGTGGCACAGTGAGGGTGAACAGGATACACATGAAGCCAGACAGGCTGAAGATGAAAAGAGGTGACAATACGGTTTTCATGCGGGCAGAAAACTTGGTGGCAGTGGCATGGCACAATGGCAAATGGGTGACTTGTCTCTCTACAGTACACACTAACAATATATGTGAGAAAGTGCAGCAACAGACAATTGAAAAGTAGGCACCAAAGAAACATATATTGTAAGCAGTGCAATGTGACAATGACTGAAATTGGCTGCTTTGAGCAGGATCAGACTTTGCTGTGTAAAATGTATGCGATATGTATGTGAAATCATATAGTATGCAGGCTCATACAACATGCAAGACAGTAACATTTGTCAAAAGTAAATATTTTTTGTTGATTTCAATTGCTTTGTGTTCTTTTTTTAAAAAAAGTTAGTTTTTGGAAAAATATTCAGCCCTGGGAGAAAAGAAACAAAAAAAATTAGCCCTAAAAGAGTTAAGCAACATACTCAGGGGCTCCATGAGTAAGTGGCAGGACTGAATCAAGAACTTTAGGCTACATTTCCCATTGTTGATATATTGCTGCATTTCTCTTGAGCAAAACCATCAGTTTACTGAGCTGGACAAGTGAATGGAGGTAAGCTAAGCACATTTCAGCAGTACACACAACTCTTTGGTGAATCAGACTGCAGAAGTAATATCCTGCACTTGTTGAGCAGTTCAGAGTAGGTTGGATAGTTTAATGGTTTAAAAAAACTGCTTCTGTAATGAGTACAGATCATGCTTTTCACATGTTTGTAATCACAGCTTATGTGCCATACTTCTGAGCACAGAGGACATTTTTTGTTTGTGAGATCAGCACTCAGCTCATCATCTGTGGCAGAGTCCAGGAACGACTTCAGTGGTATTTGATCTGTATGTTTGTCAGGCTTAAAGCTTGTGAGTTTCAATTGACTTGAATTTTGCATTTGTTGCCATCATCTGCCTGTGACATATGATTCAGAAGAGAGCCCTTCTAGTTCCATGAGCAACTCAAGGACCTGTTCATCTAATTTCATTTTTATTCCTGTTACACACTATTAGTTGGACTGTAACATTTCAGAAGTATGGCCCTGGCTTTCACTTCCTTTTCTTCTTAGCCAAGCATAAAAATGGGAACTGTCTCCAGTAGGTTTTTATAGTTTCATCTTCTTTTGTTGAAGAATTCAGACACCTAAGACATTAATACGTCTGGTGCTGATTCTGAGGAAATTGAACTTGAAGAGATGAGGTGCTAATGCATCTTGATACTCTGCACCCACACATAATGTACGCGGGTGTAATATGCATAAACCCTTTTATCAACTGCTTCTCACCTCCGTAATGCTGATGCTTTGAAATGGAGCTTTTGCTTTCCCAATGCTTGGCTGCACACTGACCTTTTTTTCCATTCTTGATTTTTTTTTATGCAGTTTGTGTTAAAAGCCTCAACTCTTTACTCTCCTGATCTTTTCAAGGTGCCTTACTTTGATGGGCATCAGTAAATGTGACATTGAGATATGGGTTTCTGCCATATTTCTCTCTGAGCTCAAGTTCAAGGAAGCTTTGCACGGCTTCTACTCTCACACATAACTTAATTATTCTTCAATGGAGTTCTTTTGGTGCTTCCCAACCCTTCTTCTCATATTTCAGAGAGTGATTTACAGCAGTGGCTAATGTTCTGGTCTTCCATCATTTTAAAAACATCTTTCTTTTTCAGAATGCCTCATGCAGGGCGTACACCCAGATACATTTATGTGCTTTTACATTTAGTATCATCAGTGGGATAGGCTAATGTTTTTTCTATCTGGAATTACAGTTGGGCCATGTGGAAAATACTGTGCATCCACAAACACTGCAGATGATGGCAATAAGTCAGATGTTCACTATACATTTACTAAAGGCCATGTTTCTTGTTGGGAAAGGTGATTTTAAAAGGAAGCTGAAAGTTGAGCCGGCTGACAGTCTCCATCCCACTCTCGTGAGGACTATGCTCATGACAGGCTGAGTAACTGAGACAATCCTTTTTTATTTCTAGCAATATTCTACAGCTCCTCTTGAGGAAGTTTACATTTTTAGCCCCTTTTATGTGACCTCAGAGTTCACTTACTTGACCCTGCCTTGCACGCCTTCTATGGAATATGCTTAGGGGCCATCCTTGTTACATCACCAGAGCTCCTTAACTTCCTCCTTTCACATCTTCTTCACTCAGAGGTCCTTGCAGAAAGTTGAGAGCATCACACAATCACAGTGAAACAGTCCAGAAATCTTACAGGGGAAACTTGGTTTAGTTTTTTATGCTTAAGATTCTATTCTTTCTGTCCCTTTTGAAAACTTATTTCTTCACCCCATGTGATACAGAGTCCAAAGTACCTCAACATCTGTACTAATTCAGTGGTCTGTCTCAGCATTGTCTCCACCCTCACTTGTGAAAGAACGGGACAAGTTCTTTAAATTCCTCCACTAATAGTGGGTACTTCTTCCACAGAATACAAGTCACTTATTCCTAGTAGAGACCCTTGGCCTGAGATTTGGAGATTCTGATTTTCATTTTGCTAGTGTTTGCTCTCCTGAGCACTGCTCTATTGCTCACTGGAAATTGGAGTCAGATGTAACCAAGAGGACAGCGTTATCCATATAACATAGATCCAAAAACTGATATGAGCTTGCTGTGCATGATTCCCTGCCTCTCAAAATTCACAGACTCTGTCTGTGGAATCTCTCTTCCACTTTTTTATATTAAAAACAATTACAAACAATACAACAAATACAATTTCTGACTCTGCAGATGCAAGAAACCACATATCAGACAGCAGAGGCTCCATTTTTTTAACTCCTGTCATAAGATATACTTTCATAAGCCTCCTACAAGCCCACAAAGTGCATGGATGCAGGATTAGAAAGATTTTGTGGTTCCTCAAATATCTACACAAGGATAAAGAGCTGGTCCACTGTTCAACAATCACACAGAATCTGCATCTTTTTTCCAGGATGTATTAGTGGAAGGACTTTCATAAATGGCATGTAATCTTTAACCGTTACACTCATCATGACATTTGGAGCACTTATGCATGAATAATTGAATGTGCTTATTACTCCTAAAGCTACCAGATCCCTGAATTCATAGTGTAAAGTCAAAATATGTAAATTGCAACCCTGAAGACTCCATATTTGGTTGGTTTATTTGTATAATTGTTTGTTACCACAATATTTACATTTACCATATAAATTGTGACCTGTTGGGGTCGTACCTGCACCCCAAACACTCAGACACAATGAAAACACACAATCAAAAGTTCAATTAAAGACGTTTTTAATTTAAACAATACCTTCTACGTGTTTATATCACCGTGTAAATTAGTCACCATTCAGTTCCATTCCTTCCCTTTTCTTTTCCACCTCCACTCTCCTCTGACCAGGCCTTAACCACCTCATCCCAACACTGTCCCTGATGTAGAGGATGCAGCTTCTTTTAAGCTGGACCTAGGAGTACTTCTGGTGCCACAGTACTGCACATCGGAAGCACTTTTGGGCTTGAGGAAGCCCCACAAAGTAGTGCGGGTGTTTTCCTGCTGCTCCCTCTGGCGACACCAAAGTACCCCAACAGGGCTGCCCCTCAGGATTTCAGATGCCCTGTGGGTATACAAATTGGAGTTCCACCAGAGAGATGCTGCCACTCTGTGTATAGAGGGATTATATGGCCCTAGGAAGCAGTTTTTCTCTATCCTTCTGTTGTGGTCCCCTGTCCTTCCTTTAACAGGGCTTCCTGGCCTGATAAAAAAGCCATCCGCTGTGGCCGGTTTGCCAGTCAACCTGTTTTCTATGATGAAGAACATAGTCTGTAAGACCTTTGATGGTGTGACTTTCAGGGCTTTGTCACAATATTTTTTAAAAAAAAGCACTTAAGCAGCAAAAGAGAGAGAAAAAAAGGCAGCAACAATAAGCAAATAAGGAGAGAGGCATCAGACACTTTGTGCCAGAGGAAGATCTGTGCTTCCCTTGTTGTGGGGATTACAAATTATTGATGTAGCTGCCTTGAAGATGTTTTCCTTTCAGACACAAGTGTGATTTTTCTGTAAAAGACAACAAAATAGTTTGGTGGTCAAGGATGTTTTGAGGCATATTAACAAAGCCAGGCTAATCAGTTGCATTGACACCAAACTGGCGACACTGACCTGTTGTTCTTCTGTTCATATGTAACTACAGGGTTTACGCTGTGTGTCCATTTTTAATTAGGTTCTTCCTTTTTCTAAATTTCAATATCAACTGCTTATTTTTTTGTCTGGTGTACTCACTTTAGTTATTAAATTATTATTTTGTTAGCATGATTTTTAGGGGTTGTGTTTAAATGTGGATTT